>NC_069502.1:210116624-210417669 GCF_027579735.1 Bombina bombina
TGCCACTCTTCAGAGGAGAGTCAAAGAGAATACCGACTTGCAATTGGCCACCTTAAATACCTTTTCTCATGATTGGCTGCACCTGTCTATGTAGTTCAAGGCTTAATGGGCTCACCAAACTAATTGTGAGTTCCAATTAATCAGTGCTAGGTAGTTACAGGTATTCAAATCAACAAAATGACAAGGGTGCCCAAATTTATGCACCTGTCTAATTTCATTTTGATGAATATTGCACATTTTTTGTTAATCCAATAAACCTCATTTCACTACTGAAATATTACGGTGTCGTTTAGTTATCTGATAGATCAAAATGAAATTGCTGATCCAAACACCCAATTATTTATAAATGAAAATCATGGAAATTGTCAGGGGTGCCTAAACTGTTGCATACGACTGTACATATATGCATTTTGTGATTGGCTGATGGCTGTCACATGATGCAGTGAGAGGGAAGATAGAACTCATCTTTAAACTTGTCAGAAAGAAATCTTCTACTATTAATTTGAAATTTAAACAAAGGTCTTTTGCATTGTCTTTTTATTGTGCAGTTACTGATTATGTTAGTCTATTGTGATTAGTGGTCCTTTAATTTTAAAGTACAATTGTTAAGAAAGATATGACATAGTTAACATATTTAAGGAATTATATAAATCATAATATAAATAATTGTTCTAAAATACCTGGATTCCTTTTGTGATACATAGGGCAATAAGGGACATTGTGCTCACAACTTCTGTCATGCAACAGCGGCATCTAAACAGCAATAGTAGGATGTATCTAATAGCCTTTTCCATTAGTAGGAAGATGTGCACAAATAATACTGGTATATTATTTTAAATTTAAACAGCTTTTACATTTTCAAGCAAAAATGTTTAAATGCTCTTCTTTCATATGGATTATAGAAACATTGGATTACAAATGGCTTCTTTGTGAGAAGATTCTGTGGGTGAGAGCAAGTAACTGGGGCTTACACTGCTTGGTAGCTGAGGAGGTTATACATAAGAGAGGCTGGAAGATGCAGTAAGATCAAGACTAATTAAACGAACAGTAAAGTATCAGTAGATCATAAAATATTTATCTCTGTTTTAAAGTTAAAGCTAACGTTACCTTGTCTGGTACCACTGAAACAATGATGTTGTATTTGTAAACATATAAAATAAATACTCCAATTATTATTTTCTTATTGTTTTATTCATGTAAGCCTCCTCTTAATCAACAATATAAATAAAAAACTGTAAAATAAGAATTATTTCATATGTACATATATATTTATATAGATAATGGCATATTTAGAATCCATCAATAAAGTAAGTTAAGAGAATCACAGAGAGAAGAACGTCCTGGATGGAGGATGGATTTATTGCCGGTTATTAAGGCCCTAATAAATTACCATACTCCAGCTTTAATACTGCCTGAGCTCCAGAGACTTGTGCCCTGGGACCCAGCTGAATCGGTACTATGACGCACTGCTGTTTGAGGCTTTTTTTCATTGACGCCCAGATTCTCAGTGATCTCTTCCAGAGATGAAAATTCAGAGTCACTTTCATCTGAAAGCTGTGGAACACAAAACATGTAATTGGTTTGAGTTTAAATAAAGCTCTGGTTTGCAACAATATTAAAAAATATAGATTTGTGTTAGAGCGAAAAATACAAACATAAATGTAACTCATCCAACCCATAAGTATTTGATAATGTACATTTTTTAATGTTAGTTTGACATAGTAACATTCCAAACTAAGCTTGGTCAAAGGTTTCAGAATACATCAGAAATTCAGTTGCAAGTGTTCTAGAAAGAAATAGCAAGGCATCCATATCTGCTCTACCCTTTGTGTATTGTTATGAATAACTAGTGGGAAAGCCTGCCCAGAGGGCAGTCTATTGTGGTGACGGAACCACCGAACCAACCCCCTCTCTTTTGCTCTCTCTCCCCCTTCTCTTTCGATATCTCCCCCCTCTCTTTTGCTCTCTCTCCCCTCTCATTTGTTCTCTCCCTCCCTCCCTCTTTTGCTCCCTCTCCCCCCTCTCTTTTGCTCTCTCTCTCCCCTCTTTTGATCTCCCTCCCCTCTTTTTTGCTCTCTCTCCCCTCATTTGCTCTCTCTCCCCCTCTCTTTTGCTCTCCCTCTCCCCCCTCTCTTTTGCTCTCTATCTCCCACTCTCTTTTGCTCTCTATCTCCCCCTCTCTTTTGCTCTCTCTCCCCTCTCTTTTGCTCTCTCTCCCCTCCCTTTTGCTCTCTCTCCCCTCCCTTTTGCTCTCTCCCCCCTCTCTTTTGTTCTCTCTCCCCTCTCATTTGCTCGCTCTCCCCTCTCATTTGCTCGCTCTCCCCTCTCATTTGCTCTATCTCCCCATCTCTTTTGATCTCTCTACCCCCTCTCTTTTGCTCTCTCTCTCTCCCCTCTCTCTTGCTCTCTCCCCCTCTCTTTTGCTCTCTCCCCCTCTCTTTTGCTCTATCTCCCTGCTCTCTTTTGCTCTCTCTAACCCCCCTCTCTTTTGCTCACTCTCTCCCCTCTCTTTTGCTCTCTCTCCCCTCTCTTTTTCTCTCTCTCTCCCCCTTCTCTTTTGCTCTCTCTCCCCCTTCTCTTTTGCTCTCTCTCTCCCTTCTCCTTTGCTCTCTCTCTCCCTTCTCTTTTGCTCTCTCTCCCCTCTCATTCTATGTGTTGTTAAATAAAAAAAAAAAAAAAAAACTACAGAAAAAAACCCAACAAATTATCAAAAATAAAAAAATAAAACCTATTTCCTATGAAAATAAAAAAGCCCCCCCAAAATAAAAACACCCCCTAATCTAATGCTAAACTACCAATAGCCCTTAAAAAGGGCTTTTTGTAGGGCATTGCCCTAAGTTAAACAGCTCTTTTGCGGAAAAAAATTCTAAGTCCCCCTTCAGTTACAGGATTGTCGGTCTTCAGTTCCAGGGTCGCCGGTCTTCAGCTCTGCGGTCATCGGTCTTCAGCTCTGCTCCGCGCCTGATGTTCCTGGAAGAAGAAAGAAGAGGTTGCCGCTTGGAAGAAGACTACACCGCCTGGAACAGGACCTTCTCCGCCGAACTTCAGGAATGGTGAGTACCAACCTGGGGGTTAGACAGGTTTTTTTTTAGTTTTTTTGGGGGGGTTTTGTTTTATTTAGATTAGGGATGGGCATTAAAAGAGCTAAATGTCCTTTTAAGGGCAATGCCCAAACAAATGCCCTTTTCAGGGCAATGGGTAGTTTAGGTTCTTTTATTTTGGGGGATTTGGTGGGTGTGGGGGTTTACTGTTAGGGGGAATTAGACTTTTTTTTAAAAAGAGCCGTTTATATTGGGGCAACACCGTGCAAAAAGCCCTTTTAAGGGCTACTGGCATTTTATTCTTAGATGGGGGGGGGGGGGGGGTTATTTTGGTGGGGCTATTTTATTTTCATAGGGATTAGGTTTAATTTTTTAAATCTTTGGTAATTTGTTTTTTATTTTTTGTAATGGTAGCCTTTTTTTGTAATTTTAGCTTTTTTTTTTGTAACTTTAGTATTTTTTGTTTAGTTAATTTGTGTTAGTTTAGGGGGTGTTAGGTTAGGGGGCTTAGTAATTTAATTAGATATTTGCATTGTGGGTTTTGCCGGTTTAAGGGGTTAATAGGTTAATTAGGTTTATTGCGATGTGGGGTTTTTGCAGTTTAGGGGTTAATAGGGTAAATAGGTTTATTGCGATGTGTGGGTTTTGCGGTTTAGGGGTTAATAGGTTAATTAAGTTTATTGCGATGTGGGGCTTTTGCGATTTAAGGGTTAATAGGGTAATTAGGTTAATTGCGATGTGGGTGGTTGACGGTTAAGGGATTAAGGGGTTAAACTTAATTAATTTGCGATGTGTGGGTTTGCGGTGTAGGTGTTAATACTTTGTGTGGGAGGTTTGTTTTTTGTTATACTTTGTGCGGGCGGTGTTTTTTTTTGTTGTAGTGCTCCGTTCGTCTTCGCTGCATCCCGGTAGATTCCGAAAATGGCTTTCGGAATTCCCCTGGATGCAGCTTTGCTGCATCCAGGTGAATTCTCTTGGCTGCATGTGCAGCCAACATTCTGTTGGCTGCCAACATTCCATTGAGGATGCGTGTGCAACTGCCGACGGACATTACAAACGCAATTATAGTATAGATATGGTACAAGAGAAGTTTAGACAGAATGAACAAAAAAATGTTTATTGATCAGATACCAATTGATTAAACTTTTTTGTTCTCATTTGAGAATTTCTGATATTCTCTCTATACACAGGTGTGTCTGTATATTGTACGCACACACATATATTTAATTTGTGCCTAACATACACCTAGATTACGAGTTTTGCGTTATGTTTGAAAAATTAGCGTTATGGCCCATAATGCTTCATTTTTCCTAACGCTGCTATTACGAGTCTTGTCGGTATAGGTGTACCTTACACCTTTTAGCCTGTCACGCAACATCAGTACTGACCTTTTAAAAAGTCCTTTTTCAATGGGACTCCCATAGCGCCGGTATTACGAGTTTGCCTGGGAGGCCAAAAAATTAGCTGTACACTCTATAACCACAAGATCCATAACGCCATCTAAAGTCAGTAGTTACAAATGCGTCACTTGCGTTGAAGTTCCCGTTTACTGCAGCCACTGTATGAAGAGGATGCTCCGCACCTGATGTCTTCAGGATGGACCCGCTCCACGCCGGATGGATGAAGATAGAAGAGACTTATTGCCACCTGGATGAGGACTTCACCGTCTGGATGAAGATCGAAGAGGCCGTCTGGATGAAGACTTCTTGCCGCATGGATGATGACTTTACCGGCTGGATGGAAAAAACTGTAAGTGGATCGTCGGGGGTTAGTGTTAGGTTTTTTTAAGGGTTTTGGGTGGGTTTTATTTTTAGTTTAGGGTCTGGGCATGTAAAAGAGCTAAACTCCCTTTTAAGGGCAATGCCCATACAAATGCCCTTTTCAGGGCAATGGTTAGCCTAGGTTTTTTTAGATAGTTATTTTATTTGGGGGTTTGGTTGTGGGGGTGGTGGGTTTTACTGTTGGGCCATTGGTAGTTTATTGTAGGCTAGGGGATTTTTATTTTGGGGGGGCTTTTTTATTTTGATATTAGATTAGGTGTAATACTTTTTTTTTGTTGATAATTTGTTTCTTATTTTTTGTAATTTAGTGTTTTTTTTTTTTATTATCTTTTATTTACAACCAGCAGTTGCCCGATGTTTTTTTTTTTTTTTCCAAATTAACATGGCATGCAATAAACTAAATAATACTGAAAAACAAAAGTAATATAATAATAATAATATCATCAATATTTCACAAAGTTATGCCATTACATCAAAAGTAACATATATATTGCAGGGGATTTTTAATAGTGTTTGTTTTTTTATGTAATTTAGTTATTTTTATTTTTAGTAATTTTAGTGTTTATTTTTTTGTAATGTTAGGTTTTAGTGTAAGGCAGGTTAGATTTTATTTCACAGGTAAATTTGTATTTATTTTAACTAGGTAGTTAGTAAATAGTTAATCACTATTAACTAACTAGTCTACCTAGTTAAAATAAATACAAACTCACCTGTGAAATAAAAATAAAATCTAAGCTAACTACAATATAACTATTGTAGCTAGCTTAGGTTTTATTTCACAGGTAAGTTTGTATTTAGTTACTTTACTTTAGTTGTATTTTAATTATGTTAAAGTTAGGGGGTGTTAGGTTTACGTTAGGGTTAGTGTTAGGTTTAGGGGTTAATGGATTTATTTAGTGGTAGTGATGTGGGAGGCCAGATGATCAGGGATTAATAACTTTAGTATAGTGGTGGTTAATAACATTATGTAGAGGGCGGCGAGGTTGGGGGCGGCAGATTAGGGGTTAATAACTGTATGTAGGGGGCAGCGATGTTGAGGGTGGCAGATTAGGTGGCGACATCGGAAGCGGCAGATTAGGGGTTAATAACATTATGTAGAGGGCGGCGAGGTTGGGGACGGCAGATTAGGGGTTAATAACTGTATGTAGGGGGCAGCGATGTTGGGGGCGGCGATATTGGGGGCGGCAGATTAGGGATTAATAAATGTAATCAGGTGGCGGCAATGTTAGGGGTGGCAGATTAGGGGTGTTTAGACTCTGAGTTTATGTTAGGGTGTTAGGTTTAAACATTAGTTTTATTTTCCCCATACACATCAATGGGGCTGCGTTACGGAGCTTTTCATTCCGCGATCGCAAGTGTTAGACATTTTTGCTGGCTCTCCCCATTGATGTCTATGGGGAAATCGTGCACGAGCACGTAACAGCAGTGCTTGATTTTTGTGCGGTATGGAGCTTAACACAACCATATCGCCCACACAAGCTTTCTTTTTTAAAACTCGTAATACCAGCGCTATAGGGAGGTGAAATAACGCCGCTTTTATGGCGGTCGTTAAAATCCCTATAGCGCTCAAAACTTGTAATCTAGCTGATAATAAAGCACAGTTTGTAGTTAAATTATTTTGGCTCTCATGCTTACCTGCAACTTTTCTATTGTTTTTGATTTGTTTGGCGACTTTCTTGATTGGGCATTCACAATATCAATTCCTCCTACTGGTTTCCGCCTTTGCTCAGACAGCTGCCTTTCTAAGCTTTTTGTTAGAGACTGGACCATTGTTCCTACACATAGGTACATAAATACATAGGTTATACACATATAGGATATTCACACATAAGATATTCCCAAATAGGAAATTCAGTAATTTTTTATATACAACCTAGGTTATTTATCTACCCAGAGTGGTTATTCTTTTCTAATCCCCTAGCCTAGAGCGCCAGTACTGAATAAACCTTTTTTTATATCTTAGACTCGTCTACTAGGGACTTATTTGAGGAAGTTCCTTTGTACTTGGCATTAGTTAAGTCTATAGCGCTAGCTCTACCCAGTCCTCTAACCTACACATAGGGGCAAAGGCAGGAACAGAAAAAAAGTTATTTGTAGAAACCAATTCATGATGACTAGAAATACTGTAAAAATTTACTTAGGCCAAGATGACAAGTGGAGAACAACAATATTTAGCCCTACTGTGCGATAACACATATTAGCCCTACTGTGCGCTAAGTACATCTTTGCACCATATCCGCCCGGCTTCGCATTTAGCGAGCAGGAATACGCTCCCCGCATTTGATATTGCACACTACGGTTAGCCAATCGTGAAAGGGCTGTCAATCTCCCCAGTTGGAAAAGTCTGGGTGAGACTGAGATACGCCACAGAACAGGTGGCAAAGTGGGTTAAGAACCATTAAAGGGACAGTCAACACCAGAATTTTTGTTGCTTAAAAAGATAGATAATCTCTTTATTACAAATTCCTCAGTTTTGCATAACCAACACAGTTATATTATTATACTTTTTACCTCTGTAATTACCTTGTATCTATGTCTCTGCAAACGTCCCCCTTATTTCAGTTCTTTTGACAGACTTGCATTTTAGCCAATCAGTGCTCACTCCTAGGAGCTTCACATGAGTGAGCTCAATGTTATCTATATGAAACACATGAACTAACGCCCTCTAGTAGTGAAAAACTGTCACAATGCTTTCAGATTAGTGGTGGCCTTCAAGGTCTAAGAAATTAGCATACGAACCTCCTAGGTTTAGCTTTCAACTAAGAATACAAAGAGAACAAAGCAAAATTGGTGATAAAAGTAAATTGGAAAGTTGTTTAAAATTACATGCCCAATTTAAATCATGAAATAATTTTTTGGACTTTCCCTTTAAGCGCAGGTTCACTCATGCGAGCCTGCAGCAGGACCTTTGATAAAACTTGCCCATAATATACCCACAATCCTCCAGCTCATATAAGTTTATTATTTAGTTGTTGTTTTTTTGTTCTTTATTAACAATGGAAAAAGTATGTGAGCCCTTTAGAAATGACTGTATTTATGTTTACATGTTTCTTAAAATCTGGTTCATCTAAGTTACAGTAATCAGCAAACACAATCTGTTTTACCTATTAACATACAAACACACTTTCAAAGAATTACAAAAATAGTGGTAATTAACCACAAAAGTGTATACTAAATAGCACATCTATCCATGGGTACCACTATTGTATAAATATAAATGATATCCCTATCTATAAGAAAACAGCAAATTAAAACATAACTTTTATTATACTGAAATTAAAATATGGGAAAGAACAATTAAAAAATAATTATGCAAGTTGAGTCTTATTTATTATACTTGTAATATTAGCACAAGTGAATTGCTTCTTAAGTAGTTATTTATCCAACATTAAGCTGTATATTCCACTATAGTGTAATAAAAAGTGGAGGAATTACCTAAAGTATCCTTCTGTGTAGTAAAGGAATAATTAAACATATAGCTATAGTTGCTGATAGTAAATGTTACCAGTGTGTATCAAATAAGTAGCTATCAGCTAGAATACGAGTTTTGCGTTATGAGCGGTGCGGTGCGAACTTGCAAGTTATTTGCACCGCTCACCTCCCTATAGCGCTGCTATTACAGGTTTACAAAAACCCGGAGTTAGCAGGCAAGAAGTGAGCGTTGAGCAAAATTGAGCTCCATACCGCACTCCAATACCAGTGCCGCGGTGAGCAATAAAGGAGAGTAAAGCTCCGTAACGCAGCCCCATTGATTCCTATGGGGAAACAAAAGTTATGTTTACACCTAACACCCTAACATGAACCCCGAGTCTAAACACCCCTAATCTGCTGCCCCCTATACCGCCGCCACCTACCTACACCTATTAACCCCTAATCTGCCACCGCCAATGACCCCGCCACCTACATTAAAGTTAATAACCCCTAATCTGCCGTCCCCGCCACCTACATTATACTTATTAACCCCTAATCTGCCACCCCGACATCGCTGCCACCTACAGTACACTTATTAAAATACAAACAACCCCCAACAGTAAAACCCCCCACTCACACAACCAAACCCCCCAAATAAAATAATAACTAAAAAACCTTAGCTCCCCTTTGCCCTGAAAAGGGCATTTGGATGGGCTTTGCCCTTAAATGGGCATTTAGCTCTTTTTTGGTGCCCAAAACCTCTAATCTAAAAATAAAACCCACCCAATAAACCCTTAAAAAAACCTAACACTAACCCCCGAAGATCCACTTTTGTCGGGTTTTTGAAAACCCGACATCCATCCTCAACGATGCGGCAGAAGTCCTCATCGAAGTCGGCAGAAGTCTTCATCCAAAAAAGCATCTTCTATCTTCATCCATCCGGCGCGAAGCGGCTCCATCTTCAAGACATCCGGCGCAGAGCATCCTCTTCTTTCCATGGCGACTGAAGAATGAAGGTTCCTTTAAGTGACGTCATCCAAGATGGCGTCCCTTGAATTCCGATTGGCATTAAAGGTGCCAATCAGAATTAAAGGTGAAAAAATCCTATTGGCTGATGCAATCAGCCAATAGGATTTAGCTTCAATCCTATTGGCTGATTCAATCAGCCAATAGAATTGAGCTTGCATTCTATTGGCTGTTCCAATATCCACGCCGGATGTTTGAAGATAAAAGATGCCGTCTGGATGAAGACTTCTGCCGGCTTGGATGAAGACTTCGGCCCGTTGGATGAAGACTTCTGCCGGCTTTGATGAGGACTTCTGCCGCATCGTTGAGGATGGATGTCGGGTCTTCAAAAACTGTAAGTGGATCTTCGGGGTTTAGTGTTAGGTTTTTTAAGGGTTTATTGGGTGGGTTTTATTTTTAGCTTAGGGTTTGGGTGGAAAAAGAGATAAATGCCCTTTTAAGGGCAATGCCCATCCAAATGCCCTTTTCAGGGCAATGGGGAGCTTAGGTTTTTTAGTTAGGATTTTATTTGGGGGGTTGGTTGTGTGGGTGGTGGGTTTTACTGTTGGGGGGTTGTTTGTATTTTTATTTACAAGTAAAAGAGCTGATTTCTTTGGGGCAATGCCCCGCAAAAGGCCCTTTTAAGGGCTATTGGCAGTTTAGTTTAGGCTAGGGTTTTTTTTATTTTGGGGGGGCTTTTTTATTTTGATAGGGCTATTAGATTAGGTGTAATTAGTTTAAATATCTGATAATTTATTTTTTATTTTGTTTAATTTAGTGTTTTTTTGTAATTTAGTTAATTGGATTTAATTAATGTAATTTATTTAATTGTAGTCTAAGGTTAGGTGTTAGTGTAACTCAGGTTAGGTTTTATTTTACAGGTACATTTGTATTTATTTTAGCTAGGTAGCTAGTAAATAGATAATAACTATTTAGTAACTAGTCTACCTAATTAAAATAAATACAAACTTAGCTGTAAAATAAAAATAAACCTAAGATAGATACAATGTAACTATTAGCTATATTGTAGCTAGCTTAGGGTTTATTTTATAGGTAAGTATTTAGTTTTAAATAGGAATTATTTAGTTAAAGGGACACTGAACCCAATTTTTTTCTATCGTGATTCAGATAGAGCATGCAATTTTAAGCAACATTCTAATTTACTCCTATTATCAAATTCTTTTCATTCTCTTGGTATCTTTATTTGAAATGAAAAAATGTATGTTTAGATGCCGACCCATTTTTGGTGAACACACTGTGTTGTTCTTGCTAATTGGTGGGTAAATTCACCTACCAATAAACAAGTGCTTTTCATGGTCTGAACCAAAAAAATAGCTTAAATGCCTTCTTTTTCAAATAAAGAAAGCAAGAGAACAAAGAAAAATTGAAAGTTCTTTAAAATTGCATGCTCTATCTGAATCACAAAAGAAAAAATTTGGGTTCAGTGTCCCTTTAATGATAGGAATTTTTTATTAGATTTATTTTAATTATATTAAAGTAGGGGGTGTTAGGGTTAGACTTAGGTTTAGGGGTTTATGACTTTAGTATAGTGGCGGCGACGTTGGGGGCGGCAGTGTAGGGGTTAATAATTTTACTTTAGTGTTTGTGATGCAGGAGGGCCTCAGTTTAGGGGTTAATAGGTAGTTTATGGGTGTTAGTGTACTTTTTAGCACTTTAGTTATGAGTTTTATGCTACAGCTTTGTAGCGCAAAACTCATAACTACTGACTTTCAGTTTACGTTATGGATCTTGTAGTTTTAGGCTGTACCGCTCACTTTTTGGCCTCCCAGGCAAACTCGTAATACCGGCGCTATGGAAGTCCCATTGAAAAAGGACTTTTTGAAAACTGCGGTAGTTACGTTGCATTACGGTCAAAAAAGTGTGCGGTGCAGCTAAACCTGCAAGACTTGTAATTGCAGCGGTAGTGAAAAAGAGCCATAACGCTGCCTTTTCACTTATACCGCAAAACTCGTAATCTAGCCGTATATTTGTTGCATTATAGTAATGAAGCAATTTAGGTAGTAGTTATTGCAATCTAGAACAATGTGAGTTGTTGGTAATATCTGATTGTTATTATATTTGTTTGTATTTTGCAACTGATAGAATGAATCACTTGTGTGCAAGCAGATTATTAATTATATTAATATTTATGACCAAACAAGATTATTAGTAAGAGTATCAGTAAGATGCCAATTTATCAGTCCAGGCTGCCTTAATAGGATGTCATTCACACTCATACAATTCCAAAGTATTTATACTAATTGCAAATAGAACGTAAGAGGTTAATTTGTGAAATCAGACTTGCTGGGTTAAATGATTAAATTATGATACTCATTATTGTTGCATTGTTAACAAGCTACTAGACACAACAACAGTAATATAAGTGTGTTTTTTAGAAACGCTGCATGCTAATATGTGTCAGCGTTACTACAGATATTCAGTAAAGTGTCATTCAATTGTATGATTCAATTGTGGTTGTAGTAATTCCAGATTGATAGCATAATGTTAATTTGTGGAATTAACGGTACATTGAACCGACATTTTTTTCTTTTGCGATTCAGATAGAGCATGACATTTTAAGCAATTTTCTAATTTACTCCTATTAACAAATTTTCTTCATTCTCTTTGTATCTTTATTTGAAATGCAAGTTTAGATGCCGGCCCATTTTTGGTGAACAACATGGGTTGTTCTTGCTGATTGGTGGATAAATTCATCCACCAATAAAAAAAGTGCTGTCCAGAGTGCTGAACAAAAAAAAAAAGCTTAGATGCCTTCTTTTCAAATAAAGATAGCATGAGAACGAAGAAAAATTGATAATGGGAGTAAATTAGAAAGTAGCTTAAAATTGCATGCTCTATTTGAATCAAGAAAGAAAAATATTATATAATATTTAAGCTTTCTTAGTTAGATGAGTAATATATAACTCACTAGTATTGTGAAAATAAATATAATAAGTTAACAAGCAAACACTTTAAAAGAAGCTTGCACATTCTGTAAAAAACACAAGATCTACAGCTGGATTCTGATGGTCATATGTGTTCTCACGCATTCACCTCCTTTTGAGAGCTGGGGACAACAGACAAACTGCACCCCCTTGCCTCGAAAAAGGGTGGACAAGTTTTCTAACTGATAACCTTCTCTCTACATCAAATTTTAAATGGGACGCATAGTCAGTGTGAGGTGGAGATGTCCTCACATTTTGCTTTGTCTCTTTAATTTGCTTTTGCATAATTGTTGCAATAACATATCAGCTAATGACAAAGAAATTTAAATAATACGCTCTGAGTATAGATTATGATTTGTATTTGGTTTTAAAGGTTAGTATAGGAATTTATTGATTTCTAAACAATATATTTTGGCTTATTACTTGTTTATTAACCTATTTTAATCTGTGTATTGCAAACATAAAGGGACAGATGAAGAGTGCAGAGCAAATGTTTACGCACAAGCAATAAGGTGTTTATCGTGGGTATTTGCGCTCATCGAGCTTACCACTTGTATTATGAGTTGAAAATAAATGTGATTGTGCTCATTAACAGTAGAATGATTACTGTGACTTAAGAGCTCAAGTTATCTGTTTAGCAAAAGTTGCACAAAACACGTAACAAAATACATTACAAAGTACAGTTACACTCATAATAACACTATCTAATAAAAATTATTTAAAATAAAAATTGCATACAAAAGTTATAAGGGCTCAAAAATAGTCTCAGATGTTAGAACAAAAGGCAGAAAAATTACTTTAACATTGAGATACACACATATAGATGTATTTGTGTGTGTGTATATATATATATATATATATATATATATATATATATATGTGTGTTCATATGTATTTATATGTGTATATATGTATTTACAGACATATATACACATATAAACGCATAAATACATATGTATACATATATAGCCATATACTGTATATAAGGGCATTGGACCCTTTGAAGTTTAGTAGATGAAAAATCATATTTATGCAATATTCAAATTTAATAAAGTTTTTAACTATGTATTTACTGTAAATATTTGTCATTCCAATGTTCTGCACATAGTAGAATATGTTTTATTTATTTATAAATAGATATTCCTATATATATATATATCTGTATATATCTATACCTATATAATCCCCTATATATACAGGTATAGATATAAATTGGGACAGAGAGAAGGAACGACAATTTCCTGATTAATATTTCTATCTAAAACCACTTTAGGAAGAAATCCCAATTTACTACGAAGAACTGCCTTATCCGCATGAAAGACAAGGTAAGGCGAATCGCACTGCAAAGCTGAGAGTTCCGAAACTCTCCGAGCAGAAGAGATAGCAATAAGAAACAAATCCTTCCAAGATAGCAACTTAATATCTATGGAATGCATTGGCTCAAACTGAGCCTGCTGAAAAACTTTAAGAACAAGATTAAGGCTCCAAGGAGGAGCAACAGGTTTAAACACAGGCCTGATACTGACCAGGACCTGACAAAAAGATTGAACATCTGGCACATCTGCCAGACGCTTGTGTAACAAAATAGATAGTACAGAAATCTGACCTTTCAGAGAACTGACTGACAACCCTTCCTGGAGAAAAGACAAAATTCTAGGAATCCTGACCCTACCCCAAGAGTAGCCCTTAGATTCACACCAATATAGGTATTTACGCCATACCTTTTCATAAATTTTTCGAGTAACAGGCTTGCGAGTCTTGATCATGGTCTTAAAGGGACATGACACCCATATTTTTTCTTTTATGATTTAGAAAGAGAATGCAATTTTAAACATCTTTCTAATTTACTTATATTATTTCATTTGTTTTATTCTCTTGATATTCTTTGATGAAAAGCATATCTAGATATGCTCACTAGCTGCTGATTGGTTGCTGCACATAGAAGCCTCGTGTGATTGGCTCACCATGTGCATTTCTTTTTCTTCAACTAAGGATATTTAAAAAATGAAGCAAAATAAATAATGGAAGTAAATTGTAATGTTTAAATTTCTATTCTCTATCTGAATCATGAAAGAAAGATTTTGGGTTTAGTGGCCCTTTAATGACCGATTCAGAAAATCCACACTTAGACAGAACTAAGCGTTCAATCTCAAAGCAGTCAGCTTCAGAGAAACGAGATTTGGATGGAGGAATAGACCCTGAGTTAGAAGGTCCTTCCTCAGAGGCAACCTCCAAGGCGACCGAGATGACATCTTCACTAGGTCTGCATACCAGATTCTGTGAGGCCATGCAGGAGCTATTAGAATAACTGATGCTCTCTCTTGGTTGATACGAGCTATAACTCGCATAAGGAGCGCAAACGGAACCGCCAGAACATCTATCAGAGCGGCCTGAGGATCCCTTGAACCGTACCTTTGAAGCTTGGCGTTCTGCCGAGACGCCATCAGATCCAACTCCGGCATCCCCCATTTGAGGGTTAACCTGGAGAACACCTCAGGATGGAGAGCCCACTCCCCGGGATGAAATATCTGTCTGCTCAGGAAATCCGCTTCCCAGTTGTCCACTCCAGGAATGTGGATGGCAGATAGACAACAATTGTGAGCTTCCGCCCACTGAATAATACGTACCACCTCCTTCATGGCTAAGCAACTCCGAGTTTCTCCCTGGTGGTTGATGTAAGCCACTGGGGTGATGTTGTCCGACTGAAACCTGATAAACCGGGCTAAAGAAAATTGAGGCCAAGCCATCAGAGCATTGTAAATCGCTCTCAACTCCAAGATAATTATGGGGAGAACAGACTCCTTCCAAGTCCATAGTCCCTGCGCCTTTAACGAGTCCCAGACTGCTCCCCAGCCTAGCAGGCTGGCGTCCGTGGTCACAATCACCCAGGAAGGTCTCCAGAAGCATGTGCCCTGAGACAGATGGTCCTGAGAAAGCCACCTCGGGAGAGAGTCTCTTGTCGACTGGTCTACATCTATCCTCTGAGACAGATCCGAATAGTTTACGTTTCATTGTCTGAGCATGCATAATTGCAGAGCTCTCAAATAGAATCGAGCAAAGGGAATGATGTCCATGGAAGCGACCATCAGACCAATTACCTCCATACATTGAGCCACTAATGGCCGAACAGTAGACTGAAGAGAGAGGCAAGAGGAGAGAATTTTGGATTTTCTGACCTCCGTCAGAAAAAAATTCATATTTAGGGAATCTATTATGGTCCCTAAGAAAACCACCCTTGTAGCTGGAACAAGAGAACTCTTTTCCAGATTCACTTTTCCAACTGTGTAAACGTAGAAAAGACAACAAGATCTCTGTATGAGAGTTTGCTTGTTGAAAAGATGGTGCCTGAACCAATATGTCGTCCAGGTATGGCGCCACTGTAATTCCCCGAACCTGATCACTGCCAAGAGAGCCCCCAGAACTTTTGAGAAAATTCTGGGAGCTGTGGCAAGGCAAAACGGAAGAGCCACAAACTGAAAGTGTTTGTCTAGAAAGGAGAATATCACAGGAATTTGTGATGATCCCTGTGGATGGAAACATGAAGATATGCGTCCTTCAGGTTTATGGTCATCATGAACTGACCCTCTTGGACTAAAGAAAAAATGGAATGAATGGTTTCCATTTTGAAGGACGGTACCCTGAGAAACTTGTTGAGGCACTTTAGGTCTAAAATGGGTTGAAAAGTTCTCTCTTTTTTGTGAACCACAAACAGCTTTGAATAGAATCCTAGACCCTGTTCCCTTACTGGAACTGGAACAATCACTCCCAGGGAGGAAAGGTCCTGAATGCAGTTCAAGAATGTCACTCTTTTTACCTGGTCTGCAGATAATCTTGAGAG
Organism: Bombina bombina; assembly: GCF_027579735.1. NCBI lineage: Eukaryota > Metazoa > Chordata > Amphibia > Anura > Bombinatoridae > Bombina > Bombina bombina. The sequence goes on from NC_069502.1 coordinate 210,132,646, forward strand.
GTGGAATCTGCCCCTGGGAGGGAAAGTTTTTAATTCTATTTTGTAACCCTGAGATACTATGTCCACAGCCCAAGGATCTGGGAAATCTCGTTTCCACAATTGACCAAACATGGAAAGTCTGCCCCCCACTTGATCCGATCCCAGACTGGGGGCCAACCCTTCATGCTGACTTAGACTCAGCTGAGGGTTTCTTTGATTGCTTCCCCTTATTCCAAGACTGATTGGGGTTCCAAGAAGACTTGGACAGCTCCTGCTTGGAAGAGGGAGAGGAAGACTTTTGACCTTTGAAGTTACAAATGACCACCTCCTTCCGTGAAAGGATGGCGAACCATTGTTGTGCCATCAGGGAGGCTATCGACAAAGGAACCTCGGATAAGCGTGTGGCACGCAATTTTGCACAGACAGGTCCCACTGTGGCAAGCATGAGGACGATGCTTATTGACCACGTTCCTCCAGTGACTAGAGATAGACACACAACGTTACTACAGATGGAGACAAGGTGGATTTATCATCTGGATACTATCACCCCCAAAGGACTAAATGTGCTCCTGGATTTGTGTCTTTTTATGAACCCTAATGATATATATATATATATATATATATATATTATCTTTCAGTAGTATACTAATATCGATTGACCAATTAATTTGGGTCCCTATTAGGATTGACTTTTTGCCATGACTATGTCTCATTAATCTGGATAAAGATGAATCATCTGGTTGCTGTCCTAAAAATACACAAGTTTATACCATATTCCTGAAGGCATGTTGCATTGTCTCTTTTTTACATTCTTATTAGTATAGCGTGTAAATTCTTTTAAATATCTTTTTCCTTTTTTGTATTTCTTGTTTATAATGCAATGTATCCATACTGATCATATTTTTAAATGTGGATAGCGTGATCGCATTATGCTGCGGCCTCCATGCGCACTGTTTGTTGTGCACTGTCATTGTCTCTGTCCTCTCTAACGTAGATTATGAGGAACGGCTATGCAAATTAGCCATGCGGTTTTGTGATCTTATATTTGGGTTGAGTCACGTATGTTGTCACGGGGTGAGGCATTGCGCTGTCATGTGATCCACTTACTTGATTTAAATAGCCGTTATGTGTTACATGAACTACACCGCTGTTTTGTTCTACCCTCCTCTGCATCCACTGATGAAAGTATCAGTATGACACTGAAAACGTCTGGTATCATGTGGATTTTAACATTCTATTCTACCAAATCCAGTGAGTGCTGTGTCTATCTCATCTGGTCTTATCCTTTATATATCTATATATAATCATGTATGTATATACAGTCGTACGCAAAAGTTTAGACACCCCTGACAATTTCCATGATTTTCATTTATAAATAATTGGGTGTCTGGATCAGCAATTTCATTTTGATCTATCAAATAACTGAAGGACACAGTAATATTTCAGTAGTGAAATTAGGTTTATTGGAATAACAGAAAATGTGCAATATGCATCAAAACAAAATTAGACAGGTGCATAAATGTGGGCACCCTTGTCATTTTGTTGATTTAAATACCTGTAACTACCTAGCGCTGATAATTTGGAACACACAATTGGTTTGGTGAGCCCATTAAGCCTTGAATTTCATAGACAGGTGCATCCAATCATGAGAAAAGGTATTTAAGGTGGCCAATTGCAAGTTGTTGTTCTCTTTGACTCTCCTCTGAAGGGTGGCAACATGGGGGCCTCAAAACAACTCTCAAATGACCTGAAAACAAAGATTGTTAAACATTATGGTTTAGGGGAAGGCTACAAAAAGCTATTGCAGAGATTTAAGCTGTCAGTGTCCACTGTGAGGAACATAGTGAGGAAATCGAAGACCACAGGCACAGTTCTTGCTAAGGCCAGAAGTGGCAGGCCAAGTAAAATATCAGAGAAACAAAGGCAAAGGATGATGAGAATGGTCAAAAACAGCCCACAGACCACCTCCAAGGACCTACATCATCATCTTGCTTCAGATGGTGTCACTGTGCATCGTTCAACAATTCAGCGCACTTTGCACAAGGAGAAGCTGTATGGGAGAGTGATGCGGAAGAAGCCTTTTCTGCACACACGCCACAAACAGAGTCACTTGAAGTATGCAAACGCACATTTAGACAAGCCAGCCTAGACTGATGAAACAAAGATTGAGTTATTTGGTCATAACAAGGGGCGTCATGCATGGCGACAAAAGAAAACAGCATTCCAAGACAAACACTTGCTACCCACAGTAAAATTTGGTGGATGTTCTATCATCCTGTGGGGCTGTGTGGCCAGTGCCGGTTCTGGGAATCTTGTTAAAGTTGAGAGTCGCATAGATTCCACTCAATATCAGCAGATACTTGAGAATAATGTTGAGGAATCAGTCACAAAGTTGAAGTTACACCGGGGCTGGATATTTCAACAAGATAACGACCCAAAACACTACTCAAAATCTACTCTGGCATTTATGCAGAGGAACAAGTACAATGTTTTGGAATGGCCATCCCAGACCTGAATATCATTGAAAATCTATGGTGTGATTTGAAGCGGGCTGTCCATGCTGGGCAACCATCAAACCTAACTGAACTGGAGATGTTTTGCAAGGAGGAATGGTCCAAAATACCTTCATCCAGAATCCAGACACTCATTACAGGCTATAGGAAGGTTTTAGAGACTGTTATTTCTGCTAAAGGAGGCTCTACTAAATATTGATGCAATATTTCTGTCAGGGTGCCCAAATTTATGCACCTGTCTAATTTAGTTTTGATGCATATTGCACATTTTCTGTTAATTCAATAAACCTAATTTCACTACTGAAATATTACTGTGTCCTTCAGTTATTTGATAGATCAGAATGAAATTGCTGATCCAAACACCCAATTATTTAAAAATGAAAATCATGGAAATTGTCAGGGGTGCCTAAACTTTTGCATACGACTGTATATGTGTATATATATATATATATATATATATATATATGTATTTATAAATAAATAGAACATATTCTTCTATGTGAAGAACATTGGATTGTGAAATATTCATATTTTCATGTCGGGTAAGGACACTTGAAAATATGCGATAAAGTTTGCTCGTGAGTAGGGTGTTAGGTTTTTTCCACCTTTTTTTAGCTCCATTGATTTCTATAGTGGAATACGTAATCACTTGTGCGATATTCTAAATTCTGCTTTTTATGCACATCGGGTTAGCGTGCAAGCAAAAACAGTTGTAATACAAGCGCTACCCGACGCATGCAAAAGCTTACTTCTAGCGGAGCTAGCGCTCAAACGGGAGTGTTAAATACCGCTCCACTTGTAATCTGGCCCTTAATTGTGACTGTTCACTCACCTTGAGTACCTATTCCTGTAGAAAAGGTCACAGATTTGGGTTTATCAAGTGATGTATCAAAATCTGACCAGTCATCACTGTCTTCTTCTGCCTGAGCTTGTAATATGGACTTCTGCCTTGGGGAAGCCTGACGTGTTGGACTGTATAATGATGTATCCTCTTCAGAAGTGAAAGGAGGAGTCCGACTAAGAGAAAAATAGAAGTTAATAGTACTATATAGAATGTTATGGCAGCCAATGAGGTAGTATGTGTGAGTACGGTTTGTGTAATGTGCTTGTGTGTCTTTGTGTGCACTTTTGCATGGGCTGAACAAGCCTAGCAATTTTTATTTGATGGCCAATTTTACAAATGGAAACCGGGAAGACATATAAAAGTCTTCATTTATCAAGAGACATAATAGTGCTATAATGTGTTAGAGCATTTTATATATTGTTTTCTGAACTCTTCCTAAGATAAAAAATTAGTATTATGTTGTTTAAAAATAAATATGAACTTGTTTTCTTTGCATTATTCGAGTTCTGAAACACTGCATCTTTTTAGGTTATTTTGACCAGTTGTCATTTTCTGCAAATTCTAAATGACAATATTTTTATTTGGGAGAAACGTTGTCAGTAGTTTAGAGAATAAAACAAAAATGTTAATTTTACTCAAACACATACCCATAAATAGTAAAACCAGAGAAACTAATAATTTTGCAGTGGTCTCTTAATTTTTTCCAGAGCTGTATGTGTTTAACCCCTGCAGAGGAGTTAAAAATCAGGAAGGTTGCCACCTTAGCCATGTTTTCCTGGATACTTATAAATTACGCATGCTGTAGGGTGTGCAGGGAGGGACATGTATTGTTCATCAGCACCATTCATGTGATATCCAGAGGCACAATACATATTCTGCCCTTCTTACCCTCCAGCATGTGTAACTCATAAGTGTCCAGGAAAACATGGCCCCGGTGGCAATCCTATTTCTAACACAGTGCCTAATTGCTAATAATATGCTTTGCATATTAAAAACAATATGGCTTTAATGTACATTTAATGGATTAAGAATTCCAGATCCCAGCTATGGAAATCATAACATTATCCACAGAGAAATCCTATCAGTTAATTTAACAGGTTAAAGCAACAGGGGGAAAATGCAGCACATACAATGCACAGAAAATGAAAGCAGAGTCTCAAGAACATAAATTGCTACAGGATATGGGCTATGATAAGTCTCAGTATAAGACCTGTGATATATACATATCTCTCAGGATTTCCACAAGTTGCTGTGACATATATAAACTGAAATCAGTATGTCAATCTTTAAGGAAAATGAAAGTCACAATGAAACTTTTGTAATTAATTTAGAGCACTGGTCTTCAGGCCTCCTGTACACAAATTGTACACTGTCATTGTATTAGAGTGTTTACAAGGTTTTGCAAATCATGAGAAGTTCAGGCACACACCCTGAATTCATGTTCCTGGTCACATAAAAGGTTGTTGTACTTAAAAGGACATTTTTTCTTTCATGATTCAGATAGAGCATACAATTTTAACCCCTTAATGACCGAGGACGTGCAGGGTACGTCCTCAAAAAAAAGGCAGTTAATGCCTGAGAACGTACCCTGCACGTCCTCGGTGTGGAAAGCAGCTGGAAGCGATCCTGCTCGCTTCCAGCTGCTTTCCGGTTATTGCAGTGATGCCTCGATAAGGAGGCATCCTGCAATAACCATACATGGCCATCCGATGCAGAGAGAGCCACTCTGTGGCCCTCTCTGCACCGGACATCGATGGCCGGTATCGTTGGTGGGTGGGAGCCGACTTGGGAGGCGGGTGGGCGGCCATCGGTGTGCCGTGTGACGTCGGGGGGGGGGCGGGATCGGGGGCGGCACCGTCGGGGGCGCGCGCGTCCGTGCGTGCACGGAGGGTGGCGGGCGGGCGCGTGCACGGGGCGGGAGCGGGTGGGAACCGCTACACTACAGAAAATCAATAAACAGTAAAAAGTTAAAAGGGCCATAATCACACACAAAAACCCCCACAAAAAGAGATCGTGGAGGGGTGGGGGGTTGGTTTTTGTGTGGGGGGAAGCTACACTACAGAAAAGTTAAAAAAATGCAAAAAAACTAAATTTTTTCGTCTAAACTGGGTACTGGCAGACAGCTGCCAGTACCCAAGATGGCGCCCATTAAGTTAGAGTGGGAGGGTTATAGAGCTGTTTGGGGGGGATCAGTGAGGTTGGGGGCTAAGGGGGATAGTACACAGCAGCATATGTAAATATGCTTTTAAAAAAAACCACCAAAAAAACAAATATAGCTTTTATTTTAGTACTGGCAGACTTTCTGCCAGTACTTAAGATGGCGGGGACAATTGTGGGGTGGGGGAGGGAAGAGAGCTGTTTGGGAGGGATCAGGGGGTCTGATGTTTACGGTGGGAGGCTGAGCTCTACACTAAATCTAATATTAACCCTGCAAGCTCCCTACAAGCTACCTAATTAACCCCTTCACTGCTAGCCATAATACACGTGTGATGCGCAGCGGCATTTAGCGGCCTTCAAAATACCAAAAAGCAACGCCAAAGCCATATAAGTCTGCTATTTCTGAACAAAGGGGATCCCAGAGAAGCATTTACAACCATTTGTGCCATAACTGCACAATCTGTTTGTAAATGATTTCATTGAGAAACCTAAAATTGTGAAAAATTTTACGTTTTTTTTTAATTTCATCGCATTTGGCGGTGAAATGGTGGCATGAAATATACCAAAATGGGCCTAGATCAATACTTGGGGTTGTCTACTACACTACACTAAAGCTAAAATTACCCCAAAAAACTCCCTACATGCTCCCTAATTAACCCCTTCACTGCTGGGCATAATACACGTGTGTTGCGCAGTGGCATTTAGTGGCATTCTAATTACCAAAAAGCAACACCAAAGCCATATAAGTATGCTATTTCTGAACAAAGGGGATCCCAGAGAAGAATTTACAACCATTTGTGACATAATTGCACAACTGTTTGTAAATAATTTCAGTGAGAAACCTAAAGTTTGTGAAAAAATTTGTGAAAAAGTGAACATTTTTTATATTTGATCGCATTTGGCGGTGAAATGGTGGCATGAAATATACCAAAATGGGCTTAGATCAATACTTTGGGTTGTCTACTAAAAAAAAATATATACATGTCAATGGATATTCAGAGATTCCTGAAAGATATCAGTGTTCTAATGTAACTAGCGCTAATTTTGAAAAAAAATGGTTTGGAAATAGCAATGTGCTACTTGTATTTATTGCCCTATAACTTGCAAAAAAAGCAAAGAACATGTAAACATTGGGTATTTCTAAAATCAGGACAATATTTAGAAACTATTTAGCATAGGTGTTTTTTGGTGGTTGTAGATATGTAACAGATTTTGGGGGTCAAAGTTAGAAAAATTGGGTTTTTTTTCAATTTTTCCTCATATTTTATAAAAATTTTTATAGTAAATTATAAGATATGATGAAAATAATGGTATCTTTAGAAAGTCCATTTAATGGCGAGAAAAACGGTATATAATATGTGTGGGTACAGTAAATGAGTAAGATGAAAATTACAGCTAAACACAAACACCGCAAAAATGTAAAAATAGCCTTGGTCCCAAACGGACAGAAAATGGAAAAGTGCTGTGGTCATTAAGGGGTTAAACAACTTTCTATTTTACTCCTATTATCAGTTTTGCTTCATTCTTTCTATATCCTTTATTGAAGAACAGCAATGCACTACTGGGAGCTAGCTGAATACATCTGTAAGCCAATGATAAGAGGTATATATGTGCAGCCAGCAATCAGCAGCTAACTCCCAGCTCCTGAGCCTACCTGTGTATGCTTTTCAACAGATACCAAAAAAACATAATTTATGCTTACCTGATAAATTCCTTTCTCCTGTAGTGTGGTCAGTCCACGGGTCATCATTACTTGTGGGATATTTGCTCCTCCCCAACAGGAAGTGCAAGAGGATCACCCAGCAGAGCTGCTATATAGCTCCTCCCCTCTACGTCACACCCAGTCATTCGACCGAGAACCAACGAGAAAGGAGAAGCTAAAGGGTGCAGTGGTGACTGGAGTATAATTTAAAAATTTAGACCTGCCATAAAAAACAGGGAGGGCCGTGGACTGACCACACTACAGGAGAAAGGAATTTATCAGGTAAGCATAAATTATGTTTTCTCCTGTTAAGTGTGGTCAGTCCACGGGTCATCATTACTTGTGGGATACCAATACCAAAGCTAAAGTACACGGATGACGGGAGGGACAGGCAGGATCTTTATACGGAAGGAACCACTGCCTGAAGAACCTTTCTCCCAAAAACAGCCTCCGAAGAAGCAAAAGTGTCAAATTTGTAAAATTTGGAAAAAGTATGAAGCGAAGACCAAGTTGCAGCCTTGCAAATCTGTTCAACAGAGGCCTCATTCTTAAAGGCCCAAGTGGAAGCCACAGCTCTAGTGGAATGAGCTGTAATTCTTTCAGGAGGCTGCTGTCCAGCAGTCTCATAAGCTAAACGTATTATGCTACAAAGCCAAAAAGAGAGAGAGGTAGCAGAAGCTTTTTGACCTCTCCTCTGACCAGAATAAACAACAAACAGGGAAGACGTTTGTCGAAAATCTTTAGTTGCCTGTAAATAAAATTTCAGGGCACGAACTACATCCAGATTGTGTAGAAGTCGTTCCTTCTTTGAAGAAGGATTTGGACACAAGGATGGAACAACAATCTCTTGATTGATATTCCTGTTAGTGACTACCTTAGGTAAGAACCCAGGTTTAGTACGCAGAACTACCTTGTCTGAATGAAAAATCAGATAAGGAGAATCACAATGTAAGGCTGATAACTCAGAGACTCTTCGAGCCGAGGAAATAGCCATTAAAAACAGAACTTTCCAAGATAACAATTTTATATCAATGGAATGAAGGGGTTCAAACGGAACACCCTGTAAAACGTTAAGAACTAGGTTTAAACTCCATGGCGGAGCAACAGTTTTAAACACAGGCTTAATCCTGGCCAAAGCCTGACAAAAAGCCTGAACGTCTGGAACCTCTGACAGACGTTTGTGTAACAGAATGGACAGAGCTGAGATCTGTCCCTTTAAGGAACTAGCGGATAAACCCTTTTCTAAACCTTCTTGTAGAAAAGACAATATCCTAGGAATCCTAACCTTACTCCAAGAGTAACCTTTGGATTTGCACCAATATAGGTATTTACGCCATATTTTATGGTAAATCTTTCTGGTAACAGGCTTCCTAGCCTGTATTAAGGTATCAATTACTGACTCAGAAAATCCACGTTTTGATAAAATCAAGCGTTCAATTTCCAGGCAGTCAGCTTCAGAGAAATTAGATTTTGATGTTTGAAGGGACCCTGAATCAGAAGGTCCTGTCTCAGAGGCAGAGACCAAGGTGGACAGGATGACATGTCCACTAGATCTGCATACCAGGTCCTGCGTGGCCACGCAGGCGCTATTAGAATCACCGATGCTCTCTCCTGATTGATCCTGGCAATCAATCGAGGAAGCATCGGGAAGGGTGGAAACACATAAGCCCTCCCGAAGGTCCAAGGTGCTGTCAAAGCATCTACCAGGACCGCTCCCGGATCCCTGGATCTGGACCTGTAACAAGGAAGCTTGGCGTTCTGTCGAGACGCCATGAGATCTATTTCTGGTTTGCCCCAACGTCGAAGTATTTGGGCAAAGACCTCCGGATGAAGTTCCCACTCCCCCGGATGAAAAGTCTGACGACTTAGGAAATCCGCCTCCCAGTTCTCCACTCCCGGGATGTGGATTGCTGATAGGTGGCAAGAGTGAGACTCTGCCCAGCGAATTATCTTTGATACTTCCATCATCGCTAGGGAGCTTCTTGTCCCTCCTTGATGGTTGATGTAAGCTACAGTCGTGATGTTGTCCGACTGAAACCTGATGAACCCCCGAGTTGTTAACTGGGGCCAAGCCAGAAGGGCATTGAGAACTGCTCTCAATTCCAGAATGTTTATTGGCAGGAGACTCTCCTCCTGAGTCCATGATCCCTGAGCCTTCAGAGAATTCCAGACAGCGCCCCAACCTAGTAGGCTGGCGTCTGTTGTTACAATTGTCCAATCTGGCCTGCTGAATGGCATCCCCCTGGACAGATGTGGCCGAGAAAGCCACCAAAGAAGAGAATTTCTGGTCTCTTGATCCAGATTCAGAGTAGGGGACAAATCTGAGTAATCCCCATTCCACTGACTTAGCATGCACAATTGCAGCGGTCTGAGATGAAGGCGTGCAAATGGTACTATGTCCATTGCCGCTACCATTAAGCCGATCACCTCCATGCATTGAGCCACTGACGGGTGTTGAATGGAATGAAGGACACGGCAAGCATTTTGAAGCTTTGTTAACCTGTCTTCTGTCAGGTAGATCTTCATTTCTACAGAATCTATAAGAGTCCCCAAGAAGGGAACTCTTGTGAGTGGAAAGAGAGAACTCTTCTTTTCGTTTACCTTCCACCCATGCGATCTTAGAAATGCCAGTACTAACTCTGTATGAGACTTGGCAGTTTGAAAGCTTGAAGCTTGTATCAGAATGTCGTCTAGGTACGGAGCTACCGAAATTCCTCGCGGTCTTAGCACCGCCAGAAGAGCACCCAGAACCTTTGTGAAGATTCTTGGAGCCGTAGCCAACCCGAATGGAAGAGCTACAAACTGGTAATGCCTGTCTAGGAAGGCAAACCTTAGATACCGGTAATGATCTCTGTGAATCGGTATGTGAAGGTAAGCATCCTTTAAATCCATTGTGGTCATGTACTGACCCTTTTGGATCATGGGTAGAATTGTCCGAATAGTTTCCATTTTGAACGATGGAACTCTTAGGAATTTGTTTAGGATCTTTAAATCCAAGATTGGTCTGAAGGTTCCTTCTTTCTTGGGAACCACAAACAGATTTGAGTAAAACCCCTGTCCGTGTTCCGACCGCGGAACCGGATGGATCACTCCCATTAGTAACAGATCTTGTACACAGCGTAGAAACGCCTCTTTCTTTATTTGGTTTGTTGACAACCTTGACAGATGGAATCTCCCTTTTGGGGGAGAGGATTTGAAGTCCAGAAGATATCCCTGAGATATGATCTCTAACGCCCAGGGATCCTGGACATCTCTTGCCCAAGCCTGGGCGAAGAGAGAAAGTCTGCCCCCCACTAGATCCGTTCCCGGATCGGGGGCCCTCAATTCATGCTGTCTTAGGGGCAGCAGCAGGTTTTCTGGCCTGCTTGCCCTTGTTCCAGGACTGGTTAGGTCTCCAGCCTTGTCTGTAGCGAGCAACAGCTCCTTCCTGTTTTGGTGCAGAGGAAGTTGATGCTGCTCCTGCCTTGAAATTACGAAAGGAACAAAAATTAGACTGTCTAGCCCTAGGTTTGGCTCTGTCTTGAGGTAGGGCATGGCCTTTACCTCCTGTAATGTCAGCGATAATTTCTTTCAAACCGGGCCCGAATAAGGTCTGCCCTTTGAAAGGTATGTTAAGTAACTTAGATTTAGAAGTAACGTCAGCTGACCAGGATTTTAGCCACAGTGCTCTGCGTGCCTGAATGGTGAATCCGGAATTCTTAGCCGTAAGTTTAGTTAAATGTACTACGGCATCTGAAACAAATGAATTAGCTAGCTTAAGTGTTTTAAGCCTGTTTGAAATCTCCTCTATAGTTATTGAGTCAAGAGTCCCTTCCAGGGACTCGGACCAAAAAGCGGCCGCGGCCGTGACAGACGCAATACATGCAAGGGGTTGCAATATAAAACCTTGTTGAACAAACATTTTCTTAAGGTAACCCTCTAATTTTTTATCCATTGGATCTGAAAAGGCACAGCTATCCTCCACCGGGATAGTGTTACGCTTAGCCAGAGTAGAAACCGCTCCCTCCACCTTAGGGATCGTCTGCCAAAAGTCCCGTGTGGTGGCGTCTATAGGAAACATTTTTCTAAATACAGGAGGGGGGGAAAAGGGTACACCGGGCCTATCCCACTCCTTAGTAATTATCTCTGTAAGCCTCTTAGGTATAGGAAATACGTCAGTACTCGCCGGTACCGCATAGTATCTATCCAGCCTACATAATTTCTCTGGGATTGCAACGGTGTTACAATCATTCAGAGCCGCTAATACCTCCCCTAGCAGTACGCGGAGGTTTTCAAGCTTAAACTTAAAATTAGAAATGTCTGAATCCACTCTATTGGGATCAGAACCGTCACCTGCAGATTGAAGCTCTCCGTCCTCATGTTCCGCATACTGTGACGCAGTATCTGACATGGCCCTATTATTATCAGCGCACTCTGTTCTCACCCCAGAGTGGTCACGCTTCCCTCTAAGTTCTGGCAATTTAGACAAAACTTCAGTCATAACATTAGCCATGTCCTGCAATGTGATTTGTAATGGCCGCCCTGAAGTACCCGGCGTTACAATATCACGCACCTCCCGAGCGGGAGATGCAGGTACTGACACGTGAGGGGAGTTAGTCGGCATAACTTTCCTCTCGTTGTCTGGTGAATGATGTTCAATTTGTACAGATTGACTTTTATTTAAAGTAGCATCAATGCAATTAGTACATAAATTTCTATTGGGCTCCACTTTGGCTTTAGCACATATAGCACAGAGATATTCCTCTGAGTCAGACATGTTTAACACACTAGCAATTAAACCAGCAAACTTGGAAATACTTTTCAATTCAATTTACAAATAGTATGAAAAAAACGTACTGTGCCTTTAAGAAGCACAGAAAAGTTATGACAGTTGAGTAACAATAAACCGGATAAACTATAAAATCAAATTCTTTCCGGTAAAAATACAATTTTAGCAAAGGATTGCCCCCATTAGTAATGGATAACTAACCCTATAATAGCAGAAAAAATGTACAGAATATAACGTTTTTTATCACAGTCAAAGCACAATCTCACAGGTCTGCTGTGAGTGATTACCTCCCTCAAAATAACTTTTGAAGACCCTTGAGCTCTGTAGAGACGAACCAGATCATGCAGGGAAGAAAAACAGACTTGTGACTGAATTTCTGATGCGTAGTAAAAGCGCCAAATTAAGCCCCTCCCCCTCACACACAACAGTGAGGGAGATCAGTAAACTGTCTTAAATTAAATAAAATGCCCGCCAAGTGGATAAAATTAGTGCCCAAAACAATTTTTCACCCAGTACCTCAGAAGATTAAACGATTTAACATGCCAGCAAAACGTTTAACATCAAATAAATGAATTGTTATAGAAAGCCTGTTGCTAGTCGTTCTCACTGCAAGATAGGCTAAAATTTTATGCATACAGTATAATCCCAGAGAAGTGCCATTCCCCAGAATACTGAAGTGTAAATATACATACATGACAGCCTTATACCAGTTGCTACTACTGCATTTAAGGCTGAACTTACATTATATAGGTATTGGCAATATTTTCTCAGTCAATTCCATTCCTCAGAAAATAATATGCTGCTACATACCTCTTTGCAGGTGAACCTGCCCGCTGTCCCCTGATCTGAAGTTTACCTCACTCCTCAGATGGCCGAGAACAGCACAATGATCTTAACTACTCCGGCTAAAATCATTCAAAAACTCAGGTAGATTCTTCTTCAAATTCTCCCTGAGAACGAACAACACACTCCGGTGCTGTTTTAAAATAACAAACTTTTGATTGAAGTTATAAAAACTAAGTATAATCACCACAGTCCTCTCACACATCCTATCTATTAGTTGGGTGCAAGAGAATGACTGGGTGTGACGTAGAGGGGAGGAGCTATATAGCAGCTCTGCTGGGTGATCCTCTTGCACTTCCTGTTGGGGAGGAGCAAATATCCCACAAGTAATGATGACCCGTGGACTGACCACACTTAACAGGAGAAAACTAAGCAAATTAGATAATAGAAGTAAATTGGAAAGTATAGGTAGGGATGTGAAACAGGCACAATTTTAAAAGCTACTTTACACCAAAAAACAGGCAAAATAAAAAATAAGGGGTAGATTACAAGTGGTGTGCTATGGTATAAGCTATATCGCAACCGTGCTAACATGCGCTCATATTACAAGTTGAAAGTAAATGCGTATCACTGAGTGCAATCTAAATTTGTGCTTGACTGCTTAGTGTGAGTGAAGACCTCACGTAAAGGGTAGGCGGTTAAAGAAAGTGCACCAAACACAACATTAATACATTAAAATAAAAGTTTACACTCATATATACACTATCTGATAAAAATTATTAATATAAATATTAAAAACAAAATTTATGCTTACCTGAAAAATTTCTTTCATTTCGGACATGGAGAGTCCACAACATCATTCCAATTACTAGTGGAATATTCAACTCCTGGCCAGCAGGAGGAGGCAAAGTGCACCCCAGCAAAGCTGTTAAGTGTAACTGCCTTACCCATAACCCCCAGTCATTCAGCCGAAGGAAATAGAAAAGGAAGAAAACAAGGGTGAAAAGGTGCCTGAGGTTAACTCAAAACAACTGCCAAATTATAATTAAAAAAGAGGGCGGAGTCATGGACTCTCCATGTCCAGAAATAAATAAATGTATCAGGTAAGCATAAAACATAATTTATGCTTACCTGATAAATTCCTTTCTTCTGTTGTGTGATCAGTCCACGGGTCATCATTACTTCTGGGATATAACTCCTCCCCAACAGGAAATGCAAGAGGATTCACCCAGCAGAGCTGCATATAGCTCCTCCCCTCTACGTCACTCCCAGTCATTCGACCAAGAATCAACGAGAAAGGAGAAACCAAGGGTGAAGAGGTGACTGGAGTATAATTTAAAAAATATTTACCTGCCTTAAAAAACAGGGCGGGCCGTGGACTGATCACACAACAGAAGAAAGGAATTTATCAGGTAAGCATAAATTATGTTTTCTTCTGTTATGTGTGATCAGTCCACGGGTCATCATTACTTCTGGGATACCAATACCAAAGCAAAAGTACACGGATGACGGGAGGGATAGGCAGGCTCATTATACAGAAGGAACCACTGCCTGAAGAACCTTTCTCCCAAAAATAGCCTCCGAAGAAGCAAAAGTGTCAAATTTGTAAAATTTGGAAAAAGTATGAAGCGAAGACCAAGTTGCAGCCTTGCAAATCTGTTCAACAGAGGCCTCATTCTTAAAGGCCCAAGTGGAAGCCACAGCTCTAGTAGAATGAGCTGTAATTCTTTCAGGAGGCTGCTGTCCAGCAGTCTCATAGGCTAAACGAATTATGCTACGAAGCCAGAAGGAGAGAGAGGTAGCCGAAGCCTTATGACCTCTCCTCTGACCAGAGTACACGACAAACAGGGAAGACGTTTGTCGAAAATCCTTAGTTGCCTGCAAGTAGAACTTGAGGGCACGAACTACATCCAGATTGTGTAGAAGACGTTCCTTCTTTGAAGAAGGATTCGGGCACAGGGAAGGAACCACGATCTCTTGATTGATGTTCCTGTTAGTTACTACCTTAGGTAAGAACCCAGGTTTAGTACGCAGAACTACCTTATCTGAATGAAAAATCAAATAAGGAGAATCACAATGTAAAGCTGATAACTCAGAGACTCTCCGAGCCGAAGAAATAGCCATTAAAAATAACACTTTCCAAGATAACAACTTTATATCAACGGAATGAAGGGGTTCAAACGGAACTCCTTGTAGAACGTTAAGAACAAGGTTTAAACTCCATGGCGGAGCAACAGTTTTAAACACAGGCTTGATTCTAGCTAAAGCCTGACAAAAAGCCTGGACGTCTGGATTTTCTGACAGACGCCTGTGCAACAAGATGGACAGAGCTGAGATCTGTCCCTTTAATGAACTAGCCGATAAACCCTTTTCTAAACCTTCTTGTAGAAAGGACAATATCCTAGGAATCCTAACCTTACTCCAGGAGTAACCTTTGGATTCGCACCAGTATAGGTATTTACGCCATATCTTATGGTAAATCCTTCTGGTAACAGGCTTCCTAGCCTGTATCAGGGTATCAATAACCGACTCAGAAAAACCACGTTTTGATAAAATCAAGCGTTCAATTTCCAAGCAGTCAGCTTCAGAGAAGTTAGATTTTGATGTTTGAATGGACCCTGTATCAGAAGGTCCTGTCTTAGAGGTAGAGACCAAGGCGGACAGGATGACATGTCCACTAGATCTGCATACCAAGTCCTGCGTGGCCATGCAGGCGCTATTAGAATCACTGATGCTCTCTCCTGTTTGATTTTGGCAATCAATCGAGGAAGCAGCGGGAAGGGTGGAAACACATAAGCCATCCCGAAGTTCCAAGGTGCTGTCAAAGCATCTATCAGAACCGCTCCCGGATCCCTGGATCTGGACCCGTAGCGAGGAAGCTTGGCGTTCTGGCGAGACGCCATGAGATCTATCTCTGGTTTGCCCCAACGTCGAAGTATTTGGGCAAAAACCTCCGGATGAAGTTCCCACTCCCCCGGATGAAAAGTCTGGCGACTCAAGAAATCCGCCTCCCAGTTCTCCACTCCCGGGATGTGGATTGCTGACAGGTGGCAAGAGTGAGACTCTGCCCAGCGAATTATCTTTGATACTTCCATCATTGCTAGGGAGCTTCTTGTCCCTCCTTGATGGTTGATGTAAGCTACAGTCGTGATGTTGTCCGACTGAAACCTGATGAACCTCCGAGTTTTTAACTGGGGCCAAGCCAGAAGGGCATTGAGAACTGCTCTCAATTCCAGAATGTTTATTGGTAGGAGACTTTCCTCCTGATTCCATTGTCCCTGAGCCTTCAGAGAATTCCAGACAGCGCCCCAACCTAGTAGGCTGGCGTCTGTTGTTACAATTGTCCAGTCCGGCCTGCTGAATGGCATCCCCCTGGACAGATGTGGCCGAGAAAGCCACCATAGAAGAGAGTTTCTGGTCTCTTGATCCAGATTCAGAGTAGGGGACAAGTCTGAGTAATCCCCATTCCACTGACTCAGCATGCATAATTGCAGCGGTCTGAGATGTAGACGTGCAAAGGGTACTATGTCCATTGCTGCTACCATTAAGCCGATCACCTCCATGCATTGAGCTACTGACGGGAGTTGAATGGAATGAAGGACACGGCATGCATTTAGAAGCTTTGTTAATCTGTCTTCTGTCAGATAAATCTTCATTTCTACAGAATCTATAAGAGTCCCCAAGAATGGGACTCTTGTGAGAGGAAAGAGAGAACTCTTCTTTTCGTTCACTTTCCATCCATGCGACCTTAGAAATGCCAGAACTAACTCTGTATGAGACTTGGCAGTTTGAAAGCTTGAAGCTTGTATCAGAATGTCGTCTAGGTACGGAGCTACCGAAATTCCTCACGGTCTTAGTACCGCCAGAAGGGCACCCAGAACCTTTGTGAAGATTCTTGGAGCCGTAGCCAATCCGAATGGAAGAGCTACAAACTGGTAATGCCTGTCTAAGAAGGCAAACCTTAGATACCGGTAATGATCTTTGTGAATCGGTATGTGAAGGTAAGCATCCTTTAAATCCACTGTGGTCATGTACTGACCCTTTTGGATCATGGGTAAGATTGTCCGAATAGTTTCCATTTTGAACGATGGAACTCTTAGGAATTTGTTTAGGATCTTTAAATCCAAGATTGGCCTGAAAGTTCCCTCTTTTTTGGGAACCACAAACAGGTTTGAGTAAAACCCTTGTCCTTGTTCCGACCGCGGAACCGGATGGATCACTCCCATTCATAACAGATCTTGTACACAGCGTAGAAACGCTTCTTTCTTTATCTGGTTTGTTGACAACCTTGACAGATGAAATCTCCCTCTTGGGGGAGAGAATTTGAAGTCTAGAGGGTATCCCTGAGATATGATCTCTAGCGCCCAGGGATCCTGAACATCTCTTGCCCAAGCCTGGGCGAAGAGAGAGAGTCTGCCCCCCACTAGATCCGGTCCCGGATCGGGGGCCCTCGATTCATGCTGTCTTAGGGGCAGCAGCAGGTTTCCTGGCCTGCTTGCCCTTGTTCCAGGACTGGTTAGGTTTCCAGCCTTGTCTGTAACGAGCAACGGCTCCTTCCTGTTTTGGTGCAGTGGAAGTTGATGCTGCTCCTGCTTTGAAATTCCGAAAGGGACGAAAATTAGACTGTCTAGCCTTAGCTTTGGCTTTGTCTTGAGGCAGGGCGTGGCCCTTACCTCCTGTAATGTCAGCGATAATTTCTTTCAAACCGGGCCCAAATAAAGTTTGCCCTTTGAAAGGTATATTAAGTAATTTGGACTTAGAAGTTACATCAGCTGACCAGGATTTTAGCCACAGCGCCCTACGTGCCTGAATGGCGAATCCTGAGTTCTTAGCCGTAAGTTTGGTTAAATGTACTACGGCCTCCGAAATGAATGAATTAGCTAGTTTAAGGACTCTAAGCTTGTCCGTAATGTCGTCCAGCGTAGCTGAACTAAGGTTCTCTTCCAGAGACTCCATCCAAAATGCTGCCGCAGCCGTAATCGGCGCGATGCATGCAAGGGGTTGCAATATAAAACCTTGTTGAACAAACATTTTCTTAAGGTAACCCTCTAATTTTTTATCCATTGGATCTGAAAAAGCACAGCTATCCTCCACCGGGATAGTGGTACGCTTAGCTAAAGTAGAAACTGCTCCCTCCACCTTAGGGACCGTTTGCCATAAGTCCCGTGTGGTGGCGTCTATTGGAAACATCTTTCTAAATATTGGAGGGGGTGAGAACGGCACACCGGGTCTATCCCACTCCTTAGTAACAATTTCAGTTAGTCTCTTAGGTATAGGAAAAACGTCAGTACTCGCCGGTACCGCAAAGTATTTATCCAACCTACACAATTTCTCTGGTATTGCAACAGTGTTACAATCATTAAGAGCCGCTAAAACCTCCCCTAGTAATACACGGAGGTTCTCCAATTTAAATTTAAAATTTGAAATATCTGAATCCAATCTGTTTGGATCAGAACCGTCACCCACAGAATGAAGCTCTCCGTCCTCATGCTCTGCAAGCTGTGACGCAGTATCAGACATGGCTCTAGTATTATCAGCGCACTCTGTTCTCACCCCAGAGTGATCACGCTTGCCCCTTAGTTCTGGTAATTTAGCCAAAACTTCAGTCATAACAGTAGCCATATCTTGTAATGTTATCTGTAATGGCCGCCCAGATGTACTAGGCGTCACAATATCCCGCACCTCCCGGGCGGGAGATGCAGGTACTGACACGTGAGGCGAGTTAGTCGGCATAACTCTCCCCTCGCTGTTTGGTGAAATTCGTTCAATTTGTACAGATTGGCTTTTATTTAAAGTAGCATCAATACAGTTAGTACATAAATTTCTATTGGGCTCCACCTTGGCATTGGAACAAATGACACAGGTATCTTCCTCTGAATCAGACATGTTTAACACACTAGCAAATAAACTTGCAACTTGGTTACAATCTTATTTAACAAAAACGTACTGTGCCTCAAAGAAGCACTAAACGATTAAATGACAGTTGAAATAATGAACTGAAAAAACTGTTATAGCATCAATCCTTGAAAACAACACAACTTTTAGCAAAGGTTTGTTCCCATTAGTAAAGTAACAATAATTAAATTTGAAACGTAAAAATTACAGAGCAACGTTTTTAATCACAGTCAATATATAAGTCTCACAGCTCTGCTGAGAGAATCTACCTCCCTTCAAAGAAGTTTGAAGACCCCTGAGTTCTGTTAGAGATGAACCGGATCATGCAGGAAATACAAGAGTAACTGACTGGAAATTTTTGATGCGTAGCAAAGAGCGCCAAAAACGGCCCCTCCCCCTCACACACAGCAGTGAGAGAGAAACGAAACTGTCACAATTAAAACAAGCAACTGCCAAGTGGAAAAATAATGCCCAAACATTTATTCACTCAGTACCTCAGAAAATGCAAACGATTCTACATTCCAGCAAAAACGTTTAACATAATAAATACCTATTAAAAGGTTTAATGTACTTTTTACAGAGTAATTCCAGTGAAGTACCATCCCCAGAATACTGAAGTGTAGAGTATACATACATGTCATTATAACGGTATGGCAGGATTTTCTCATCAATTCCATTCAGAAAATAAAAACTGCTACATACCTCAATGCAGATTCATCTGCCCGCTGTCCCCTGATCTGAAGCTTTTACCTCCCTCAGATGGCCGAGAAACAGCAATATGATCTTAACTACTCCGGTTAAAATCATAGTAAAAACTCTGGTAGATTCTTCTTCAAACTCTGCCAGAGAGGCAATAACACGCTCCGGTGCTATTGTAAAATAACAAACTTTTGATTGAAGTTATAAAAACTAAGTATAATCACCATAGTCCTCTCACACATCCTATCTAGTCGTTGGGTGCAAGAGAATGACTGGGAGTGACGTAGAGGGGAGGAGCTATATGCAGCTCTGCTGGGTGAATCCTCTTGCATTTCCTGTTGGGGAGGAGTTATATCCCAGAAGTAATGATGACCCGTGGACTGATCACACATAACAGAAGAAATATTGTTTTCTTTCCTATGACATGGAGAGTCCACAACGTCATTCTAATTACTAGTGGGAACCAATACCCAAGCCAGAGGACATGGAATTAACAGGGAGGGAGAAAAAAGGCAAAAGGACCTAAACACCGCTTGAAGAACCTTTCTCGGCCGAGGCAAAAGTATCAAATTTGTAGAATTTGGAAAGAGAGGACCATGTTGCCGCCTTGCAAATCTGCTCCACAGAAGCTTCATTTTTTAAAGCCCAAGAAGAGGAGACAGCCCTAGTGGAATGAGCTACAATTCTCTCAGGAGGCTGCTGTCCAGCAGTCTCATAAGCCAAACGAATAAAACTTCTCAACCAGAGAGACAGAGAAGTAGAAGTGGCCTTCTGACATTTACGCTTTCCAGAGAAAACAACAAACAGGGCAGAAGGTTGCCGAAAATCTTTAGTAGCTTGTAAGTAGAATTTTAGAGCCTGCACACCATCCAAGTTATGCAAAAGACGTTCCTTTTGAGAAGATGGATTAGGTCAAAAGGAAGGAACAACAATTTCCTGATTAATTTTTCGATTCGATACCATCTTAGGGAGAAAACCCAATTAAGTACGAAGGACCACCTTATCAGCATGAAAAATAAGGTACGGGGAATCACACTGCAGAGCTGAAAGTTCAGACAGTCTGTGAGCAGAAGAAATAGCAACAAGAAACAAAACCTTCCAGGATAATAGTTTTATATCAACAACATGCATCGCCTCAAACAGAGCCTGCTGCTAAATTTTATGAACTAAATTAAGGCTCCACGGGGGGGGGGGGGCACAGGTTTAAACACAGGCCTGATTCTAACCAGGGCCTGTATAAAGGCTTGAACATCTGGTAAGTCTAACAGAAATTTGTGCAAAAGTATACATAATGCAGAAATCTGACATTTTAGGGTACTGACCGATAAACCCTTATCCAGTCCATCCTGAAGAAAAGACATATCTTATGGTAAATCTTGCGAGTAACCAGTTTTTGAGCCTGAATCATAGTTTCAATGACCGCTTCAGAAAAACCATGTCTAGACAGAACTAGGCGTTCAATCTCCAAGCAGTTAGCTTCAGAGAATCTAGGTTTGGATGGAGGAAATGAACCTGAAGTAGAAGGTCCTTCCTTTGAGGTAACCTCCAAGGAGGTAAAGATGACATCCTTACAAGATCCATGAACCAGATCCTGCGAGGCCATGCAGGAGCTATTAGTATCACCGATGCTCTCTCCTGTTTGATACGAGCAATGACTTGTGGAAGGAGAGCAAACGGAGGAAACAGATATGCCAGACAAAAACCTCCAAGGAACCGCTAGAGCATCTATCAGAACGGCCTGAGGATCTCTTGACCTTGAACTGTACTTTGGAACCTTGGCCTTTTGGTGGGACGCCATCAGATCCAACTCTGGAACCCCCCACTTGAGGGTTATCTGAGAGAACACTTCCAGATGGAGAGCCCACTCCCCGGGATGAAAGGTCTGTCTGCTCAGAAAATCTGCCTCCCAGTTGTCCACACCTGGAATGTGGATGGCAGACAGAAGACAATCGTGGGCTGTCGCCCACTGCAGAATGTGAGTCACCTCTTTCATGGCTAAGGAACTCCGAGTGCCTCCCTGATGGTTGATATAAGCCACTTAGGTGATGTTGTCCAATTGGAATCTGATAAACCGGACCAAAGACAGTTGAGGCCACGCTGATAGGGCATTAAAGATAGCTCCAAGATGTTTATGGGAAGAGAGAACTCTTCCCGAGACCACAGGCCCTGAGCCTTTAAAGGACCCCAAACAGCTCCCCAGCCTGACATGCTGGCGTCCATAGTCACAATTTCCCAGGAAGGTCTCAGAAAGCAAGTGCCCCGAGACAGATGTTCCTGTGACACCCACTACGAGAGAGTGTCTTTTGTTATAGGGTCCAGATTTATCCTCTTTGATAAATCTGAATGGTCTCCATTCCATTGACAGAGCATACAAAGTTGCAGTGGTCGTAGATGGAACCGAGTAAAAGGAATGATGTCCATGGATGCCACCATAAGACCAATCACCTCCATGCATTGAGCCACAGATGGACGAAAGGCAGACTGGAGAGAAAGACAGGAAGCAAGAATTTTGTTTTTTCTGACCTCTGTCAGAAAAATCTTCATGGACAGGGAATCTATTATAGTCCCTAGGAAACACACTTTGGTAGAAGGAACCAGAGAACTTTTTTCCAAATTCACCTTCCACCCGTGGGAACATAGAAAAGACAACAGAATCTCTGTATGAGATTGGGCTAGTTGAAAAAATGAAGCCTAAACCAAGATGTCATCTAGATAAGGCGCCACAGCAACTCCCTGGGATGTGATCACTGCCAATATTCCCCTCAGAACCTTTGTGAATATTCTGGGAGCCGTGGCTAGACCAAAAGGAAGTGCAACAAATTTGAAGTGCTTACCCAGAAAAGCAAACCTCAGATATTTGTGGTGTTCCCTGTGAATGGGAACATGAAGGTAAGCGTCCTTCAGGTCTATGGTCGTCATTAACTGACCTTCCAGTACCAAAGGAAGAATGGAACGAATAGTCCCCATCTTGAAGGACGTAACCCTGAGGAATTTGTTGAGACACTTGAGGTCTAGAATGGGGCGAAAAGTTCCCTCCTTTTTAAGAACCACAAATAGATTTGAATAGAATCCTAGACCCTGTTCTCTTAGAGGAACCGGAACAATAACTCCCAGGGATTATAGGTCCTTTACACAGTTTAAGGAGGCCTCCTTCTTTATTTGGTTTGAGGATAGTATTGACAGGAAAAATCTGCCCCTTGGAGGGCAAGACTTGAATCTCATTCTGTAACCCTGGGATACTATGTCCACCGCCCAAGGATCAGGTACATCGTGTATCCAGGATTGACGAAAAAGATAAAGCCTGCACCCACCTGATCCACACTAGAATCAGGGGCGGAACCTTAATGCTGATTTAGAGTCGGCATAAGGCTTCTTGTTTTGTTTTCCCTTGTTCCAGGGCTGGTTGGATTTCCAAGTTGATCTGGATTATTCAGGTTTGGAGGAGGAAGGGGAGAACTTTTGTCCCTTAAAGTTAGATGTTTGACAACCCCTAGGTATATTCTTCTTGTCCTGAGGTTGGAAAGAACACTTTCCGCCCGTAATCTCTGAAATGATCTCCACCAGACAAGGTGCAAACAGAGTCTTTCCCTTATAAGGTAAAGCCTAAAGCTTGGCCTTAGAAGAGACGTCGGCCGACCAAGATTTTAACGACAGAGCCCTGTGGGCTAGTACCGTGAAGCTAGACATTTTAGCTCCCAGACAAATTATCTGCATGTTGGCATCACAGATAAATGTATTGGCCAATTTGAGAGCTCTCGCAACCGTAGCAATACTCGCTGCAGGTTGCCACTGTAATCCTTGATGGATGTAAATCTTTTTTAAGTAAGCCTCTAGCTTCTTATCCATTGGATCCTTAAAAGAGCAACTATCCTCTATAGCAGAGTTTTCCAAACTTTTCATGTTGGTGACACACTTTTTACACCTACATACTTTCGCGACACAGTAATTTAGTTGTAACAGCAAACAAGAGGTTAAAATAACTTGCTTTAAGAGATACGGACACATACATATATTATATAATAACAAAATATATTTACAAGTAACAGTATGTATGCACAAGAATTAAAAAAAAGTTGAGGTTGATGGAATGAACACCGTTTATGAATATTTGGTGGAATATTAGATAAAGACACTCGCATTTTATCATCAAGCATTTTTAAGCTTCCACTTCCTATCCATATATCAAAAGCAGGAGCATCAATGTACTACTGGGAGCTAGCTGCAAAAAAACAAAACACTTTGACTTCTGACTTCAGCTCAGCATTTAAGCTGCTGACCTCAGAGCTCTGCGAGTCCAACTAACTACTGCCCGCGCTGCAAACACACTAATGTCGCACTCACTGACTACACATGCAGTCACAAGCCAATTGAGGAGACTATGTGTGCAATCAGGAGCCAATGTGCCGCCAAAGTCCCAATGGAAATAGTTTTAGTTCCCACTGAGCTGTGTCAATAGGTTAAGATGATCTGTGACCCACTAGGTATCAATCTTGTGTCAACCATGTGATATGCGAAGTAGGCAGGCGGAAAGTTGGAAACCAAAAAAAAAACTAAAAAAAAACTGCTCTATAGGAATGGTAGTTCTCTTAGCAAGAGTAGAAATAGCTCCTTCTACTTTAAGAACAGTGCACCAGCAGGGGAAGGGGAACAGGGAACCCCTGGCTTATCCCATTCCTGAGCAATAACTTCAGACATCTTCCTAGAAACAGGAAACACCTCCTCAGAAGATGGGGAATCATAAACTCTATCCAATTTAGAAGACTTTGTGGGGTTGACAGCAACCAAAGGTTCAGAGTCGTCTAAAGTAGCTAGAACCTCTTTCAGTAGTAACTGGAGGTGTTCAGGCATAAATCTAAAATTAACCTCTTCAGATTCTGAAGAATTTTCTGCTAAAGTGTCAGAGTCTGAGATCTCACCTTCAAAAGCTATTGAAGTATTCTCCTCGTCAGAAATCTGAGAAAGATTAGCTAATGCCAACCTAGAGTCAGAAGCCCTACTATCAGGCAGATGTTTAGATTTTCTCTTATGCTTACCCGATGAAGGGAAAACTGACAAAGCCGCAGTTACTGTAGAAGAAATCTGGGCAGCAAAATCCCCAGGTAAATAAACACCCCCAGGTGGATGACAGGACACAGAAGGCACATTATGAGAAACCATTAATGCTTGGGACGTTTAAGGAGAAAGCTGAGGCATGTCATGCACAGCATTATCCTGAGGGACAGTAGGCTCAGAAGGGAGTAATTTGTCTCTAAATTTTAAAGTCTTAGATAAACAAGAGGAGCAAAATTGCATAGGCAGGACAAGTTGTGCCTCTAAACATAGTAAACATTTATTCATAGAAATGGACTGATCCTGTTCCATAGCTGAAAAGAAACAAGTCCCACCAGTAATGTTCAAAAGTAAGCAAAATTAAAGAAGCAAAATTTCAGAATAATTATGAATGAAAATTTAAATAAAAATTTAATAAAACTAACAGAGAAAGCTACATAGAAAAAAACCTCATATGGTCTGAGGCTCCTACCGCCAAGAGAGATATCCCACTAGTAAGAGGAAATCCTCTCCTCTTAAACGATCCTTGTCCTCCTGAGTAGATTAGATATATAAATCTCACAATCTCCCAAAATATGTGAAGTCACTGGAGCTACCTCCGTAATGAAAGGTTACTATTCTCACAACAGCACCGCTCCGCTAAACCGGAAGTGTGGGCGTCACATGAGCGGGACCAAATAAACTGCGCAATACTTTTTATCCAGAGTAGAAAAGGCACGAAGATAAAAGCAGTTAAAAAAAACCTGTTGTATGCGTATAAGTAAATAAGCCTCAATAATCCTTATGTTTAAGCTCCTCAAACAAATGCTTTAAAAATAATATTAAGACCCAGATTACATAATAAAGGATATCCTTTACTGTTAATCCCATACATATCTTAGCCAAATGTCAGGTCTCATACTGTGTGCCAAAAAAATATTGTCCCCATAAGAATCCTTTTTTTAAAAATCAAGGATTATTATGTCCCAGAAAAAACTAATTATCTGAAAGAGAGGGTTAACCTCTTAAGTGCTGCTGTCCTTCTGTACCTAGAAGGCAAAGGCATTTACCTTAGATCAATTGCATGATAGATGCTGATCCTTAGGTGTGGTAGGCACTTTACTCCCGGTAGGACCTGTAGGAAAAGAAATACAGAGTAACTAACTCTGGCTTTCTACAAAGGGGTAGCAAAGTGTTAAACGTAAAGCAAAGACTTCCTCGCCACCTTTAAACTGCTAAAAACCACCACTACTCTTACTAAAGAGATCGACATGGACACAGCTAGACACCAATCCTTGCTTGCAGGGAAAAGTACCCATAAAAGGCTTAAAATCTTCAGACACCAACTTCGCACAACCTCCATTGACAGAGGCAAAGAGAATGACTGGGGGTTATAGGTAAGGCAGTTACACTTAACAGCTTTGCAGGGGTGCTCTTTGCCTCCTCCTGGTGACCAGGAGTTGCATACCCCACTAGTAATTGGAATGACGTCTTGGACTCTCCATGTCATAGAAAAGAAATAAAAAGTTATGAGGGCTCAAAGGTAAATGGTATATGACAAGGTGTTTGAATGGAAAGGGCTATAAAATATATATGCATACATATAGATGTCTAAATATGTGCATGTATGCATATATATGTGTAAACGTGTATTTATGTGTTTATATGTGTGTATGTACATACATATATATATATATATATATACATACATACACATATATGAATACATATATACAATAGATATATACCTATATATATATATATAAATCCTATGTGAAGAACATTGGAATGTAAAATATTAATAACTCATATCAGGTTGAGCACACTTTGTTGAATGTAGTTGGGTTAGTGTGCCCGCGATAGGTGTTAGGTGCTTTTTTTTGCAAAATGTGTTCCATTGAAGTCTATGAGGAAAAGAAGTCAACGTGGTTGGGCTAGTTGAAGTCAGGTGGTTACTGAGCTTTGGGTTTCATACACGGGCAAATAATTTACTATTAATATGAGAGCTAACCCACACATTACAAGTTTACTTTCAGCTCTAAATACCACTCCACTTGTAATCTAGCCCTAAATGTATACTGTAATGTTTGCTTTTCCTAATTTAAATAATATTTTTTAGGAGGATTACATTTTTACTTTAATGTCCCATTAAGGTTTACTTGTGCTTTTCTGACCTTAACATACCTTGGCGGTGGTGGAGGAGCAACATTAGTAATTCTGGACGTGTTCTGGTTTTCTATTACTTTTGTCCGTGGAGAAGGAACAGGTACTTTAGAGATATCTGCCCGGGACTCAACCACCTGCACATTTCTGGCCTTGGGCATCTTCTGTTCAGAAGTCAAAACACCCCGTGGGCTACTTAGACTTTGAGCTAAAAATAAAGCAAAGTAAGAATTGTTTTAGCTAATTGAGACAACATATTTATGGGGTAAAATAAACAAATAACATTGGGCACGGGGATAAAAATAATTTTGAATATCTGAAGTGAAAGTAGAATACTCAATATAAAAAAAACTGAAAATAAGTTTAATGAACGAACGCTAGGTGCAATCCATCAACACAGATGTGCAAACTCAGTTAAATATTTTCTAAAAGGAACACACATAAAGGAACAGTTACAATTAAATTCTATTGTGCCAAACAAACATAGTGGCCTAGATTACAGGTGGGGCGCTGTTGATAACAAATGAACAGTTATAATAGATGTTTATTATTAATAAAAATGTTAAAACATTGTGTTAAGGGATTTGGTATGTGTCAAGTTGTTGGACTGGAAAGGGCTCAAAGGTGCATGTGTGTGTATGTATATATGTATGTATATATGTGTGCATGTATATATATATATATATATATATATATATATATATATATATGTGTGTGTGTGTGTGTATGTATATATGTGTATGCACTCTGCAAAATACAAAACAGTACTTGACAATGTAGCACTTTAATAAACAATAATACAATATTTTAAGAAGGATAAAAGTCTACTCACTCCACTTGGATGATGGTACTAGGTGTTGTAAACACTTGTGTCTAAAGGGGTGGCCAAACCTTACCCTACACCAGTGTTTCTCAACTCTAGTCCTTAAGTTCCTCTAACAGGCCAGATCTTTATGATTTATTTAATAGCGAACAGGATAAATAATCAGCTGATGAGTAAGAGCAGGAAAGTAAACATAGTTATCAGTCATCTGATTAATTCACGTGTTCTATTTAAGATATCATGAAAATCTGGCCTGTTAGGGGTACTTGGAAACTAGAGTTGAGAAACACTGCCCTATGCTACATTGAGGGTGTCAGCTGAAAAGCTGTTAATAATGCCCATTATTTGTATCTAGGTAATATTGCATTGCTAGATTTAAGCAGACTATAAAATTATAGCCATGATAACAGCAGTTTTCCCCCCTGTCTTTCCATTCACTGAATGTCTCATTTTCTCTACCAGAATGCAGGGAAGTGCTCAGTTGAAAGTTGTCCTCCTCCTTTCTCCACTGCTTCACTTTTTTTGTAACCTCTTTGCTCAGCTTGAGCCTTAAAGTTTGGATATCAGGAAATTTTCTTAACTTTTGATCCAGTTGATTTGCTAGGAGGGCTGTTAAGCCCTTGTGTGTAGCTGAAGGAACTCCTTTCGCACCCTGTTAACAAAAGGCATAAGGTATAAAAGATATCTATCTATATAGCAGTAATATATTAAAGGGACATTGTACACTAGATTTTTCTTTGCAAAAAATGTTTTGTAGATGATCCATTTATATAGCCCATCTAGTAGAATTTTTATAGAAATGTATAGTTTTGCTTATTTTTTTAAAGAATATTGTGCTGATTTTCAGACTCCTAAGCAAGCCCCACAGTGCCAGATGTATACATGTGCAGGCTCCTGTTTATGTTATCTGTCTTTTCATATGCAGGAAAGGGGGGAGGTAGGTAGTGTCTGCTCTTTTTTTTACCCTGCCCCTTTCAGTGGGTGTCCCAGACCACATCATCAACAATGCTAAACTGGGAGCTTCTAAGTAAGTTTTGAAAAGGTTTTGTACTGGATTTTTAGATCAGTATCTGTGCATATTCTTCTTTATAGTAATGTCTATTACATGCAGTTATATGAAAATTGGTGTATACTGTCCCTTTAAGAGCAGGACTTTGTTTCTATTAGCGCTAATTACAAGCTTAACAATGTGTATACAGTTTTATATATATATATATATATATATATATATATATATATATATATATATATATATATAGAGAGAGAGAGAGAGAGAGAGAGAGAGAGTTCCATTGACCCGTAGTGATTTTTATGTAATTTGATTTGTATCAAATAAATTGTAACCTCATGCACACCTGGACGTTCTTCATTATTGTGCGCTTTTCTTAGAGCTATAGTAGCTCTCCAAAGTGTGAGTATGGTTGCTTGCATCATTTTTACACATATTGGAAACAGTATGATGGGACCTTTCTATTTTATTTCTTACTCAAGGTTCCCCTGACACACATCTCAGAGGACTTTTTCTGTTCTGTTACAATATCATCTTAGATTCTTCGGATTGTTCAGTGTCGAAGATATTTATTGTCTTTCACTTTTTGTTTAGTTTAAATATCCATCACTGTAGTGTTTATTATTTATTTACTTTTTTAGCAAATAGTGGCTGAAATGTAAACACCTATGAATACATTTAATTGGTGAATCCCAAAAAATGTGTTTTTGTTGATGTAGAAGCTGTCAGATACTCCAACCTTCTCCAGTCACACAACAGGCCAGAAAGGAGTGCACATAATACACTGGTTTGGTTTCTGAATGGTCAAAATGCTGTTACTAGACAACCTAAAATGGTGCTTTACTTATTTTTCAAGAAAAAAAATATGCTTACCTAATAAATTCCTTTTTTCAGGATGGGAGAGTCCACAAAATGATCACGTGGGATATTCTTTACTATCCACCAGGAGGAAGCAAATAACCTCTACATTCTAGAGCTTTGCTCCACCCCATATTCCTATCACTTCCCTCAACCACTAAGTTATACACATGGCAAAGTAGAAAAGGAAAGAAAGATATGCAGGAAAGGAACAAGCAGAGCAGACAACTCCTTTCATCAGCAATATTACAATAGAATAACTTGTTCTTAAGACTGCTTTATCCTAACTTCAAAATAGAGTGAGTAATAGCCAGCCAATAGACAAGTTTCAAGTGATTCAGAGATTTATCATGATCGAAAATAAGCAAAGAAGATTTGCAAGACAAAGCGGAATGTTCAGAAACCTTCTTAGCCAAAGAAATGGCAAGCAAGAACATAACCATCCAGGACAACAACTTGACAACAACATCCCATTAATTGGTTCAAAAGGAGCAGCATAGACTACCATTTACACTAAATTGAAACTCCAGGGAGGAGTAGCCAGTCAAAAAAGCAGTTTTAGGCAATTAACAGCTTAAAAAATGTCTAAATATCACAAAGCTTAAAAATCTTCCTATGATATACAAAAGAATCTGACTATTCAGAGAACTAGTGGACAAACATTTCTCCATACCCCCTTGAAGAAAATCCAAAGTTTTGAGGAACCACCAACAACAACCTCTAGCTGCACAGCAAGCCAAAAAAAGTCTTCTACAACTTGTGATAGATACATCTAGTCACAGGTTTCTGAGCACGACCCAAGGTCCCAATAACATTAAAAGACCGTCTGTTGGTCAAAATCAGGTGTTCAATCGCTATGTCATCTTAAAAGGTCCTGATAAAAGAAGGAACCCTGCAACAAAAGGACCTTTCTGGTAGGCCGATGCCATGGTGGGCAACAGGACATCTAAAAATTGATCTGTGCTCTACCACAATTAGAGGGATCTTTTAAATTAATTAAAAGGCCATAAGATCTATCCCTTGTAGGCCCCAATGATTCATAATCTGATCAAACACTTCACTCTTCTGGTAAGGAACTGACGAATGAGAAAGTCTGTCTTTCAAATGTTGTCCACCCATCTAAAAAAGCTCTACATTTTCTTCATTGCTAAGGAATTTTGAGTTTGTCCCCTGTTGATTAATAAAAGCCAGTGTTGTGATACTGTCAGACTGAAATAAGATAAAAGGCTAGTTTCTGTGACTGGGCCAACTCTGAAAAGCCCTGAAAATTAGAGTTACAGAATATTGATGGGTAACTGCAACATATTCCTGCATTCCTCTGTTAGAGATAACCTCATAGACACTGAGTCTATGATGTACCCCAGGAAGGAATCTCAAGGGTAAGGAAGAAGTGAACTCTTTGGTACATTTATTCACCACCCCTAAGTGCAAAGCATCAGAAGCATTGCCTCTGTGTGATTCACTGAAATTTCCAATGAGCTTGCTTGGAGAAGGTTATAATCCAAATAAGGTGCAAGAGCAATGTCTCAAGCCTAAGCAAACCAGAACTATTATGAATACTCTTGGAGCCATGACCAAAGAGAACAGCCAGCAGAGCCACAGACTGATTATTATTATATTTCATTTATGAAGCACCAACATATTCCACTTCACTGCCTATGGGTTCAATTGTTTCAAGTAAAACAATGATACGGCAACATGAACAAACTACTTATGAGAAAAGAAGCAGAACTAATATTCCACTATAATACCTTACACCCTCACGGTTTAAATTCAGAGCTGGATCTAAATTCACTTATATAAAAACTCATAAACAAAAACTCAAGGAGTAATTTCCAACATCTTGGCACCGTATATTAAGTTTAAAAATTCCTTCTAACTAATTCACTTCCATTTTTAAATATATGATTACACAAAAAAATTCTCTTCTATGCACAAAATAATTTCCCTTTAAGATCATAAAACTTCACATAACACTAATATGTACACTCTATCCAAGTATATTAGCATATGTTTCATTAAAAACAATACTGAATACCTTTTAAAAGCTTTCAGGGAATTCTTTAGAGTTTTTTGAAAAAAACGCTATGAGCTCGCCTTTTTTCCATATTCACACTTTTTTATGACTGATATATATCTTCAAAGTAAGTTAAAGTAGCAATAGGTAACTTAGAATAGTCACTACATATAATGCTGATAAGCTTTCTAAATATTGCATCTAATCTCACATTTACTTATTTATTCCCACATTCCTTCGTAACATATACAAGTCAGTTAAGCAAATGCAATTAACATCTAGTACAAAAAAATCCATTTGATTAATATCAAAGTACTTGATGTTTATATGAGCTACTACATAGTCCAATATTATCTAAATAAACATCATACAAATTTAAACTAATATTTCAATTTAACGTAGCATTCTATATTATTATTATTAACTTTTTTCCTTATATTATTAACTCCTTTAAATTCATTTATTCAACAAAAGTACTCCCATACCAAAAAATTGTTCTGCATTCACACATTTCGAAACATTGTTTCTCATTTGATATGTCAAAGTGAACTCTTCATTTTCTCTTAAATTTCTGCTGTCATTTTCCTAGGTTATATATTAAGATCACGATTACATGCAACATAGCAAAAATACGGCATCACATAGATCATTTTTTTTTAAGAACGATTTTCTAAGTTCATACATATTACACCTATGAGAGATAGATATGGAATATCTGTACACTTTACATTTATGCTTCATATTTAATTGTGACTCCCTGTACATATGTACATACAATTTATTGCAAGGTTTGTAACGAATGTGTCTAAAAAGAGAAAAAGTTTTTTTTCCCATACAAATTGGAAAACAAGCTCCCAAATCTTGAATGACATCAAACACACCTGCTAATTCAATTGGAAACACACCCACCAAGGAGGGTACTTCCCAACCAATAAGGAGGATCTTATAGACATTTAAACCTGGATTAACACAGAACGAGCATCTTGATAAAGGCCTATCGGGCTGAAACGCGTAGATTTGCTCGTCTGCATATAACTTCTACTCTGATTCAAGTGGTTACAGTAGGTACGGTGCAATATCCCTCTCACAATACACAGAGGCTGATATATGCTTAATTAACCGGCCCATGATCTGCCTACCGCTTGTGTCCACCTTATGATTACCGCAATACATCTGGGGTTTGAAGCACACTCCCGACTCTGATACTGCAAGGGTAATAGGACTCGTTTGGTACAGCTGTCAAACAAAGCATCAGAAACCAGCTAATACCTTCGGTCCCAGGACCTACCCTTA
Organism: Bombina bombina; assembly: GCF_027579735.1. Taxonomy (NCBI): domain Eukaryota; kingdom Metazoa; phylum Chordata; class Amphibia; order Anura; family Bombinatoridae; genus Bombina; species Bombina bombina. The sequence goes on from NC_069502.1 coordinate 210,165,177, forward strand.
CATCTGCCACTGTGGCCATTACCCTAGGACGCTACAGGATCACTCACAGCAAGCACTGAAGGATTACAATTACCAGCGTGCATTAATACTTGCTCTACTTACACCAGGAGAATCACTCTGCACAAAGTCACGGGACTTAATAAAAACAACGGACAACTCCACACATAGCAGAGACGGTAATTTAATGTGCCCTATATGAGAACAGTTGTGAATTATCCAATACGGACACATTTGAAGTTTAGGCTGCCAAATACTTAGCAAGCTAACTTTTTCTCTTGCCATTTTTATCCTTTGCCAATATTACTTGAAATCAACACCCATTGTTTATGTATTTTATGTTTATGTCCTTTTACTATACTGTTTTAATCAGTGCCGGCACTATTGTTATATGATTATACGATTATTGTATAATAAATTTTTAAAGATTCACATAGTTATTATCTTTTTTAGACATATTTTTTATACATCACCATATTAGTATAGATATACCATATACAAATTGAGCTCTGTGCTTTCATTAGCGCTACCCTGCACCTTTTTTCCATGTTTTCTCACATTAGCGTTTTGGAGATTCGCTAATGTTCTGGGTCAGCTACAGAGCCTGAGAGTGTTAGTATCTTTCACATTAACTTTTGCAGTTTTTTCCTTTATCTCCTGTTTTAGATCCACTCTCTCTTACTGTATACTATTTACAAATATTTGTATTAATATAGTTATATCAACAGTACTATCACCAATTGTGTGACCTCACTCTTCAAACACTTTGACTGAAGGTATATTTTCCAATTAGAAATATATTCTGAATCTTTCGTTCATATCAACACTATCTACACTATTAGATACATAACATTAAGATTTATCAATACTAATCAGCTCTGGACGTCACCCATCAAGCAGATTGACTAAAGCTTTTTTAAAATTCAATTTTTGAAATTTAATCTTTCTAATTTTTCTATTTCACACCATATGTTATATTTCCAATTTTTAGGTCTAAAATAAGAATAATTTTTAAAAGAATTTCTTAATAATCGGATTAATACTTCTTTCACTGAATTCACTTTTAAAAAAAACACCTTGTTTGATAGAAATTTATATTTCACAGCCACTTTTAATAGACACAAAAAAAATTTCGTTTATAGAATTTTGTTCACACACCTATAAAATGGAGATCTTTGCACAGAGGGACAAGATCCTAAAAAATATTGCCACTAATATCACAATTACACCAGAAGGTCACACTGAATCAAACTTAGATGAAATTTTTTCTGACCTTGAAAATTTACTCCTTAAAGAAATTAAACACACACTGGAGATAAAATATATACAAAATTATATAAATTTAAACATGGTACCGAGGGGTCTAAGACTCAAAAAGAGCTGTACATTCATCCTACCAGACACATTATCCAGCGAATGGTTCGAAACCTTAGAAACAGCATCTTTAGGACTCATGAAAATAATTATTAAAGCAAGACAGATTCATCTCATAGATACCAAAAATGAGATAGATACGTTAAAAAATACACTTAATAACTCAGATATCACTGAAGAATATAAACAAATACAACTAGATATCATAAGCAAACTTTCAGAACAGAAGGAGAATATAATTATACAAAAAAACTCAAAATTCAACAGAGACACTGAAGATTACAAAGGGGTAGAAGAGAATAGTACCCACAATGAAGAACACAGTGACACTACAACAGATAACTTACTAATTACCCATAAAAAAGATCTCTCTACTATTTTTAGTAAAAATTCTTCCAAAATACACAACCAATTACAAACTCCACAGAATAAAAAGTTAGATAAGCAAAATACAAGACAGACTTATCACGATGGGAATAAAACAGGAACAAACACTAATCAACACAATTGGAAAGAAAAAACTAACTACACTGCAAGGAGTGCACCACACATTTACACCCCCAATAGAAGGACTAATTGGAATAGAAATCAGGGAACATATAGGGACACATATGATAGGAACCAAGAACCACAGTATCTGAATGAAGACAGATCTAAACATAACTTTCATCACAACTATTACGACAGATTTACACACACAGAACATCAGATAAGACCTTATAAACAAAATTTTAAAAACGACAACTATGGACACTATAGATCCAACTACCAATACAAGAACAACTATAATAAAAGAGATAATTACAATTATGAATCACAACCAATACAAAATAGAAGAAACTACAATGACTTACCACACTACAGGGACTATAACCACTATAACCACTATAACCAAAATTGGAGAATCCCTGTAAAAAACAGATTCGAACCCCTACAAGTAACACCAAATAGAGACAGAACATTCTTGAGTAGAAATTACGAAAACCAAGGAAATAAATCTGAGGGAGCATCTTTTTTAGGGCACTCCCCCGTGAAAGCGGGGCCCTCAAAAGAATGCCAAGAACCAGCAAAACCACAAAGAATCCCACAAAACAAAAGAAGACTAGAGGCAGAAGAGGGGGAAGACACACAAAACAAAACAGCAAAAAGACAATACCAATAAGATCAGGGATTTTCAATTTGAGTAAAATAAAATTAAATGAGAAACAAGAAGAGGTCCTCAATAAGGGCCTCACTTTTGCACCATCGTGCAAAATGAATAAATTTGAAACGCTAATCAACATAAATCAATACATACGTAAGCTGACACTTAAAAGATATTTCCTTAAGAATCCAATACAATATCAACAACAATCTGATAATAACAGTTACATACATACGAATTATAAACCTAAGTCAGACTTCTACCCAATCAATGAGAAAAGTGAACATATCAAATTATTTGAACAGAATATTAAGAAAGATCTCACATCATTAGATTTGACTAAGCCAATGAAAAATAACCTCACAAAAAAAGAATTTGAAATACTAGAAGAACTTAAAAACATAAAGGAAATAATAATTAAGCCGGCAGATAAGGGGGGAGGGATTGTAGTCATGGATACTAGTTACTACATAGAAGAATCTCACAGATTGCTCAATGATATGGAAACTTATAAAAAATTATCTATAAACCCGCTCCCCAAACAGATACGACAACTAGATGTCCTTTTACAAAATGCTAAAAAAGAAGGGATTATCAACCAATCAGAATTAGACTTTCTTACTATAACTCACCCTAAGACTCCAACATTTTATTTCTTACCAAAAATACACAAACACCGGACAAAACCACCAGGTCGCCCAATAATATCAGGGATTGAATCACTCACTAGTAATTTATCACAATACATTGATTTTTATTTACAGCAATATGTCATAAATTTACAATCATACCTCAAAGATTCAACACATTTTCTGAATTCTATCAAAAATCTAACCTGGCAAGATAACTATACTCTAGTCACATGTGATGTGAATTCACTTTACACAAATATCCAACATGAACTGGGACTTACAGCAGTCAAAACTTTTCTAGATAGAGATAATGAACTCCCATCATTACAAAATAAATTTATAATTGAATGCATTAAGTTTATTCTATCAAATAACTGTTTCTTATTTAATGATGAATTGTTCCTCCAAATAAAAGGGACTGCGATGGGCACGAGGTTCGCCCCCAGTTATGCCAATCTATTCATGGGCTCATTTGAAAAAACATACATCTATGATGGCCCATGGGGGGCGAACCTCGTGCACTATTGCAGATACATTGACGATATATTTCTGATATGGAAGGGTGATATAGAGCTATTAGATACCTTTATGACTGATATAAACAATAATAATATGGGTATTACTTTCACCCACGAATACAGTTGCAGAAAGATGCATTTCCTAGATATAGAAATCGAAATAGTTAATAACCAAATCCATACCAAAACATATTTTAAAGATATTGACGCCAACAATTACATACACTTTGAGAGCTGCCATTTAACACAATGGAAATCAAACATACCCAAAAGTCAGTTTATGAGGATTAAAAAAAACTATTCCTCATTAGAAAATTATAATCTTCAATCAGAAATATTAACTACTAGATTTATAGAGAAAGGATATAACCCGCTCAGTATCAAAAAAACAATGAATGAGGTAGCCACCATAGATAGAGAGACATTACTAAAAAACAAAAATAAAAATCATAAAAGAAATGTCAATATGAACAACAATTCAGAAGATCTTTTCATACCATTTATAACAGATTACAGTTCACAACATCTAGAAATTAAGAAAATCCTAAAGAAACATTGGAATTTACTCAAACAAGATCAAATTCTAGGCCACAACCTCAAAAATCGACCAGATATTATTTTTAGAAAAGCTAGGAACCTTAAAATGATACTCTCACCAAGTGAATTTAAAAGGGGTAAACAAGCACATGATAGAGATCTTTTAGGTAAAGAATTAAGTGGATATTACCCTTGCATATCTTGTAAATCTTGTCAATACAGCACCAAACTCAAAGAACTAAAATCCCCCACTACCAAATATTCAACTAAAATCAAAGAAGTCATTAGATGTACAGATAGAAACATTGTATATTGTATACAATGTTCCTGTTCACTTTCCTACTTCGGACAAACAAGTAGAATGCTCAAAGATAGAATACGTGAACATCTTCTAAAAATTGAACATGGAGCCTCAGACACCAAACTATATTCACATTTTAAAGAGATACATCAGGGAAACCTTAAACATTTTAAATTCTGGGGCATAAAAAAGCTGACAATTAATAAGAGGGGCGGCAACATGAACAAACTACTTATGAGAAAAGAAGCAGAACTAATATTCCACTATAATACCTTACACCCTCACGGTTTAAATTCAGAGCTGGATCTAAATTCACTTATATAAAAACTCATAAACAAAAACTCAAGGAGTAATTTCCAACATCTTGGCACCGTATATTAAGTTTAAAAATTCCTTCTAACTAATTCACTTCCATTTTTAAATATATGATTACACAAAAAAATTCTCTTCTATGCACAAAATAATTTCCCTTTAAGATCATAAAACTTCACATAACACTAATATGTACACTCTATCCAAGTATATTAGCATATGTTTCATTAAAAACAATACTGAATACCTTTTAAAAGCTTTCAGGGAATTCTTTAGAGTTTTTTGAAAAAAACGCTATGAGCTCGCCTTTTTTCCATATTCACACTTTTTTATGACTGATATATATCTTCAAAGTAAGTTAAAGTAGCAATAGGTAACTTAGAATAGTCACTACATATAATGCTGATAAGCTTTCTAAATATTGCATCTAATCTCACATTTACTTATTTATTCCCACATTCCTTCGTAACATATACAAGTCAGTTAAGCAAATGCAATTAACATCAAGTACAAAAAAATCCATTTGATTAATATCAAAGTACTTGATGTTTATATGAGCTACTACATAGTCCAATATTATCTAAATAAACATCATACAAATTTAAACTAATATTTCAATTTAACGTAGCATTCTATATTATTATTATTAACTTTTTTCCTTATATTATTAACTCCTTTAAATTCATTTATTCAACAAAAGTACTCCCATACCAAAAAATTGTTCTGCATTCACACATTTCGAAACATTGTTTCTCATTTGATATGTCAAAGTGAACTCTTCATTTTCTCTTAAATTTCTGCTGTCATTTTCCTAGGTTATATATTAAGATCACGATTACATGCAACATAGCAAAAATACGGCATCACATAGATCATTTTTTTTTAAGAACGATTTTCTAAGTTCATACATATTACACCTATGAGAGATAGATATGGAATATCTGTACACTTTACATTTATGCTTCATATTTAATTGTGACTCCCTGTACATATGTACATACAATTTATTGCAAGGTTTGTAACGAATGTGTCTAAAAAGAGAAAAAGTTTTTTTCCCATACAAATTGGAAAACAAGCTCCCAAATCTTGAATGACATCAAACACACCTGCTAATTCAATTGGAAACACACCCACCAAGGAGGGTACTTCCCAACCAATAAGGAGGATCTTATAGACATTTAAACCTGGATTAACACAGAACGAGCATCTTGATAAAGGCCTATCGGGCTGAAACGCGTAGATTTGCTCGTCTGCATATAACTTCTACTCTGATTCAAGTGGTTACAGTAGGTACGGTGCAATATCCCTCTCACAATACACAGAGGCTGATATATGCTTAATTAACCGGCCCATGATCTGCCTACCGCTTGTGTCCACCTTATGATTACCGCAATACATCTGGGGTTTGAAGCACACTCCCGACTCTGATACTGCAAGGGTAATAGGACTCGTTTGGTACAGCTGTCAAACAAAGCATCAGAAACCAGCTAATACCTTCGGTCCCAGGACCTACCCTTACATCTGCCACTGTGGCCATTACCCTAGGACGCTACAGGATCACTCACAGCAAGCACTGAAGGATTACAATTACCAGCGTGCTCTCTACATTAATACTTGCTCTACTTACACCAGGAGAATCACTCTGCACAAAGTCACGGGACTTAATAAAAACAACGGACAACTCCACACATAGCAGAGACGGTAATTTAATGTGCCCTATATGAGAACAGTTGTGAATTATCCAATACGGACACATTTGAAGTTTAGGCTGCCAAATACTTAGCAAGCTAACTTTTTCTCTTGCCATTTTTATCCTTTGCCAATATTACTTGAAATCAACACCCATTGTTTATGTATTTTATGTTTATGTCCTTTTACTATACTGTTTTAATCAGTGCCGGCACTATTGTTATATGATTATACGATTATTGTATAATAAATTTTTAAAGATTCACATAGTTATTATCTTTTTTAGACATATTTTTTATACATCACCATATTAGTATAGATATACCATATACAAATTGAGCTCTGTGCTTTCATTAGCGCTACCCTGCACCTTTTTTCCATTTTTTTCAATGATACAATACTTGTAAGAGACAAGACAAAATCTGCCAAACAAATACATTAGGAATTTAGGGCCCTTACATGAGGAAGTTTAGGGAACTTACAATCTGATAGGGCTCCATTTATGAAGAGGTTGGGCGGACATGATTCAAAAAAACACTTGTGCAATGGCGGTCCCTGCTCGCTGGCGGGTAGTCGGCCACTAGCAAGCGCTGTTAATCATCCTGATCGGATTGGGATGATTTCAATCCACTTTATTTTAGGTAGTGGAGAGGTTAAGCAGCAGCGGTCTTAAGACTGCTGCTACTTAACTATCATTTCAGGAGAGCCTGAAACATTGTGGCCCCTAAGCTGCTTTTGCTAAAATGGGGCCAATAGAGTTTGTCTAAAAGGCAAAACAAAAAATCTCAAAATTGGAATGCATAGGGACATCATTTAAGTTTATAGTTGACATAAATTGGCCCTTTTCCCTAGTGCTAATGGTTTGCATTTTAAATGGAATTTTCAGAAAATGATTTAGTATTCTTCTCTGACTCTAAGGTACATAGTACAACTCTTAACAAAGCCTGTATATGCTCTTTAAGGGGTTAAATATGACCCTTAGTGTGAAAGATAGTTTATCCTATGTATCCTGCCTTTTTTTTCTAACACCTGAGACCTCACATCTTTGAGCCCTAATAACTTTTTTTAATCATTTTTATTAGATGGTGTTATTATGAGTGTAACTGTACCTTTTAATGTATTTTTTATTTGGTTTGTGACACTTTTTTGTTTGGCAAAACAGTGCTCTGAGGTCACGCTATCCCAAAGCACATTAAATTAAGTTGCACAAAAGGTATTTTGTTTACTTTCAAACAGCTGTGATAAATCCAATATCGCTTGTGCATAACTGTTAGCAAGCCACTCGTAATCTGACCCTAAATGTCACAGCTCTAAATTGCAGAATTTAGTTTCGCCACTTCCAGACACTACAGGGGAACATTATGAAAGACATCCAAGATTGTTACCACACTGATGACAAGTGGAGGAAAAGCCCATGATGCCATGCTCTTTGCACCAAACTCCCACACCAGTTACCCCCTTTCTATCCTTCACAAATTTGTTCCCAAATGTGAAAAAGACAATTTTTCCAACTAATGCTAAATGGAGAATGTCTAAGTATGCAATGTGCAAACTATGCCCAGTCAACTGTCTCTTAAAGGAATAGTGACCCAAAAAAGTAATTTTGCTTTAAATAATGCCAAACTGCCTAATAGGTCTGAGATCCCCTCATAATGTCTAATGCCTTGGAAGATGACGATTTTCTTCTTACCAGCTGCTACCTTCCTCTAGCTTGCACTGTAATAACAATAGGCTGCATTCAGTAGAGGGGTAAGCACTGTTCCAAGGAGCAGCACACTGTAGACCAGGGGATTGGCCGATAAATCTGCATTCACCTGGGGAGACTGAACAATCTCCAACTGGGACAAGATTTTCACTTCCTGGCTGACCTCCTTCCTTCCCCTCTATCCATGAGGCACTCTGAGGGGGGATATGGGTGCTAGATTGGTTTGAGAACCGATATTAACAACATGAAGATCAGAGCACTTCTATAGTTTAACCGTCTTCTATGGAGGGAGTGATTGTAATAGAGTAGAGCAAAGTTCTAGAAAGTGGAGTGCCTTGCCGCCTCCTGGCAGACAGGGAAGAATATCTTACATGTAATGACCTCCTGGACTTTCACCATCCTTTGAATGAAAAAAAATGTTTAAAAACATGATTTTAAATGTATGTTAGGACGCATGGGCTTTCTTTGTCCCTTTGAGATACTCTATCATAATTTGTTGATAGCAACATTTTTACTATGAAGAGTTATCTCTTGAAATAACTTTAAGCTCACCTTTTTTACCCCCATACTTTCAAGTTTTTCTATCAAGGCCTCTTCCAGGATAGGGCGAAACTGGCGAATAAATTCGCTGTTCATTCGTAGATCATGGATGTGCTTTAGACTTTGATCCAGAGTTGTATCAGGTTCTGGAGACAGAAAAAAAAGCTAAGAATATTCTACTTTGATAAAGGGATGGGTGTATTGCTAGATCATATATATCTCTATTGCCTCTCTTTAATGTGATGACAACTTCCAGAACAATGTTCTTGGTTAGCTGATACTATATATATATATATATATATATATATATATATATATATATATATATATATATATTTATATATATTGTGGGTAAAGTCAGATATTGGTTAAAGCCTGTTAATTGGTTAATCCTAGGTAAAGCCCGATGTATGATCATAAATCCCATCAAAGTGCAGAGTCACTGCATCAAACATATATAGCATGCACAATCTTTTTTGCCTCTGCCTGGGGGCGCCCCTGTTCAACCCCCCCAGGCGGAGGCAAAATAAATAGTGTAGATGGGGGAATTACAGTACATCGTAGGATTACCTACATTTCATACTTTACTCGTAACACATATATATATATATATATATATATATATATATATATATATATATATACACAGGGAGTGCAGAATTATTAGGCAAGTTGTATTTTTGAGGATTAATTTTATTATTGAACAACAACCATGTTCTCAATGAACCCAAAAAACTCATTAATATCAAAGCTGAATAGTTTTGGAAGTAGTTTTTAGTTTGTTTTTAGTTATAGCTATTTTAGGGAGATATCTGTGTGTGCAGGTGACTATTACTGTGCATAATTATTAGGCAACTTAACAAAAAACAAATATATACCCATTTCAATTATTTATTTTTACCAGTGAAACCAATATAACATCTCAACATTCACAAATATACATTTCTGACATTCAAAAACAAAACAAAAACAAATCAGTGACCAATATAGCCACCTTTCTTTGCAAGGACACTCAAAAGCCTGCCATCCATGGATTCTGTCAGTGTTTTGATCTGTTCACCATCAACATTGCGTGCAGCAGCAACCACAGCCTCCCAGACACTGTTCAGAGAGGTGTACTGTTTTCCCTCCTTGTAAATCTCACATTTGATGATGGACCACAGGTTCTCAATGGGGTTCAGATCAGGTGAACAAGGAGGCCATGTCATTAGATTTTCTTCTTTTATACCCTTTCTTGCCAGCCACGCTGTGGAGTACTTGGACGCGTGTGATGGAGCATTGTCCTGCATGAAAATCATGTTTTTCTTGAAGGATGCAGACTTCTTCCTGTACCACTGCTTGAAGAAGGTGTCTTCCAGAAACTGGCAGTAGGACTGGGAGTTGAGCTTGACTCCATCCTCAACCTGAAAAGTCCCCACAAGCTCATCTTTGATGATACCAGCCCAAACCAGTACTCCACCTCCACCTTGCTGGCGTCTGAGTCGGACTGGAGCTCTCTGCCCTTTACCAATCCAGCCACGGGCCCATCCATCTGGCCCATCAAGACTCACTCTCATTTCATCAGTCCATAAAACCTTAGAAAAGTCAGTCTTGAGATATTTCTTGGCCCAGTCTTGACGTTTCAGCTTGTGTGTCTTGTTCAGTGGTGGTCGTCTTTCAGCCTTTCTTACCATGGCCATGTCTCTGAGTATTGCACACCTTGTGCTTTTGGGCACTCCAGTGATGTTGCAGCTCTGAAATTTGGCCAAACTGGTGGCAAGTGGCATCTTGGCAGCTGCACGCTTGACTTTTCTCAGTTCATGGGCAGTTATTTTGCGCCTTGGTTTTTCCACACGCTTCTTGCGACCCTGTTGACTATTTTGAATGAAACGCTTGATTGTTCGATGATCACGCTTCAGAAGCTTTGCAATTTTAAGAGTGCTGCATCCCTCTGCAAGATATCTCACTATTTTTGACTTTTCTGAGCCTGTCAAGTCCTTCTTTTGACCCATTTTGCCAAAGGAAAGGAAGTTGCCTAATAATTATGCACACCTGATATAGGGTGTTGATGTCATTAGACCACACCCCTTCTCATTACAGAGATGCACATCACCTAATATGCTTAATTGGTAGTAGGCTTTCAAGCCTATACAGCTTGGAGTAAGACAACATGCATAAAGAGGATGATGTGGTCAAAATACTCATTTGCCTAATAATTCTGCACTCCCTGTATATATATATATATATATATATATATATATATATATATATATATATATACTGTACATACAAATACTTTTTTATTGGACTAACTATACATTTATAAGTTGACAAGCTTTCGTAAGAATGTCCTCCTTTTTCATGTCTGAAGCAATACTGACCAATTTGATGGAATTTACAGATTATATCTTAAAACACAGGCTAAAAAGTCAGAAAGTGTTACAGAGGTCTGATTGCAGGAGGGGGAGGGGGTTTCGTAAAATCATGAGGGGGGTTAAGGAGACAGAGGCATACAGTGTCCAGTGAAGGATAACAGACAGGGAAAATATATGGTTATACAAAGAGCATATACTGACATAAAGTTATATATATCAACATGGAATCAATATGTATAAAGATGTGATATTAGGTATACAGGAGAATATAAGATAGTTAAAAAAGGAGAAATGAAAAAAGGGGAATAATAATAATAATGACAAAAGTGTGGACTCAGGCTTACCTGTGTACCTATGTATAGAGAGAGTGGCATATACAATGTAATTGACTACAGCATATAAAAGTAGATTACAAAAAAATTTGCTAATGGGTTAAGAAACCAGAGTCTACATTTAGTCCAGAATTTAGCAAGTTGAAGTGCATTATCATTTTCATTTCAAAGGTTTTTCTTTCCATGGTGTTTTTGAAGTTGCCTCTGAGAATCTTGATTTTGAGGTTTTGGATGGAGAGGTGAGGTTGGGTGAAATGGTGTCCAACATGGGTACATTATTTAGTTTCACAGTGATTTTTGATTGTGTCTGTGTAAGTTCATCCGAAGGTGCATTTTTCGGCTTGTTTCTCCAATATAACATCTCACTTCACATGCAGTGCAATGTATCATGTATACCTCATTTGCTGATATACATGAATATGCACATTTAATGTTATAAGTGCTGCTTTCACAAATGTGTTGACATAGATTGCAGAGAGCATTATTGCAGTGCTTGGTTCCATTTTGAGTGTTCCTTTTATCAAGGGGTAGCTTCTGTTTTAGGTTGGGTGGTTGTCTGAGTGCCAGGATAGGGGGTTTTGGAAAGATATTTTTAAATGTGTGGGATCATCTAAGAGTAAAGGCTGTAAGTATTTTATGATTTTTTGTATTCCTTCTACAGCAGGGTTATGTTTGACTACTAATGGGATACACAATATGTTTTTCTTCTCCCTGTATTGTAGCAAGTGTTCACGTTGGGTATTGAGGGCAGAGTTAATTTGTTTGTTTTAAACCCTTGATTTGTAACCTTTTTCTCTGAATGATTAAGACAGTGTGATGAGGTGTTTGTCACGGTCCTTGGTGTCTGAGCAAATTCTGTGATATCTGGTAGCCTGAGAACTTGAGCTGTGGAGGTAGCTGCATCTATCTGTTGGTTTCCCGTATACAGATGAGTACAATTTGCCATTTGTGATGGATATTGTTGTATCCAGGAAGCTGACACAGTCTTTAGAAAAGTTAATTTTAAGCTTGATTGATGCATGAACTAGATTAAATGATTTATGAAAATGTTCTAGTTTTTTTTTCTACTTCTGTCCATATGATGAAAATATCATCTATGTAGCGAAAGTATTTGAAGGGTTTGTGAGGTTGAGTGGCTAGGAATCTCTGTTCTAAGTCAGCCATGAAGAGGATTGCATACTGTGATGCCATTTTGGTGCCCATGGCTGTTCCCATGGTTTGTAAATAGGTGGAGTTATTAAGGACAAAATAATTGTGGGTAAGTATAAATTCTGTAAGTTTACTGACTGTAGAAGCACTATATGTCTGTTTAGAGCTGTCTGAGGAAATAAAGTTTAAGCATGCATTAATAACATCTTTATGTGGAATATTGCTGTACAGGGATTCCACATCCATTGTCACAAGTATAGTATCCTCTGGCACATGAAGTTGCTCCGTAAGGCTCGCTGGAAACAGAAGTTATGAAGCAGCGGTCTAAAGACCGCTGCTTCATAACCTGTCCGCCTGCTCTGAGGCGGCTGACAGAAATCAACCCCTGCTAGCGGCCGATTGGCTGTGAATCTGCAGGGGGTTCACAAGAACTGCTGGTGCAATGATAAATAGTGACAGTGTATGCTGTCGGCATTTATCGATGTGCAGCGGACATGATACGCAATATTGTATCATGTCCGCTCGCACATTAATAAATTGACCCCATAATCTGTAAATTCCATCAAATTGGTCAGTATTGCTTCGAAAAATCAACTTATAAATGTATAGTTAGTCCAATAAAAAAAGTATAATTGCTCAATGCAATATTATTTTGATATCTAAATTACTGGACTAGCACATCTACTCTAATCAACGTGTGTATATATATATATATATATATATATATATATATATACAGTCCAAGTTAAGGACAGCACAATCTTACTTGTTCCAACTGCCAAGGTGCACTACAAACCATAATGTATTTTCTTTCCAAGAACGTAGGCACTCACTGGTCTTGTGAAAAAGTTAATTTATTAATCCGTAGAAAAAAAGTTACATTTACATGACGTTTCGGTACATTCCTGTACCTTTATCAAATGTAGCAAAGATGAAATATTAAAACTTCCTAACTAACTTACCTAAATCCTCCACCTAAATACCCCTGGTATACACAGCATGCCGCCCAATCTCCGTGAAAGAAGTTGGCGTCTGACGTCATCAAGGCGCGCTAGACTGTGCGCCACGTGAAACAGTAGTGCCGAGATCGCCATAGCAACGTATATACAATGCACGGTCCGTGCGGCAATGCTAGTGTAACTTATCATTTCAGTAGTCCAGCTGCGCTGAATATATGTAATGTCAAACACATCTCAATCCTTATTACATCTGAGCAAAAATACCCATATGCATGTAATATTAGATCCGACACTTATAGAGCAGCGCAGTAGCACAAAGAAATGATTAAGTAAAAAAAACTATAAAAACTAACTATGTACATAGGTGTATCTTAACAATATCTTAACAATATTGCTATCAACCCAATACAATGTAATAGATCTGTGAATGGTTATATGGCTCTCACTTTGGTTCCTATGTTCCTACCATACGATAATTAGGCATGAATGCAAGCTAGTAGATTGACCAATATATGTAATTAGATACTGTTTTCCGATGTTATGACCATATATAACCATTCACAGACCTATTACATTGTATTGGGTTGATAGCAATATTGTTAAGATACACCTATGTACATAGTTAGTTTTTATAGTTTTTTTACTTAATCATTTCTTTGTGCTACTGCGCTGCTCTATAAGTGTCGGATCTAATATTACATGCATATGGGTATTTTTGCTCAGATGTAATAAGGATTGAGATGTGTTTGACATTACAAATATTCAGCGCATCTGGACTACTGAAATGATAAGTTACACTAGCATTGCCGCACGGACCGTGCATTGCATATACGTTGCTATGGCGATCTCGGCACTACTGTTTCACGTGGCGCACAGTCTAGCGCGCCTTGATGACGTCAGACGCCGACTTCTTTCACGGAGATTGGGCGGCATGCTGTGTATACCAGGGGTATTTAGGTGGAGGATTTAGGTAAGTTAGTTAGGAAGTTTTAATATTTCATCTTTGCTACATTTGATAAAGGTACAGGAATGTACCGAAATGTCATGTAAATGTAACTTTTTTTCTACGGATTAATAAATGAACTTTTTCACAAGACCAGTGAGTGCCTACGTTCTTGGAAAGAAAAAAAAAAAAAAATATATATATATATATATATATATATATATACACACATATATAAACATGGAAATGAACTGGATTCTCAAGCTGGATTGGGTACACATCCCATTACCCGCAAAATGCACAGCCCTGGGTGCTTAACAGCACTCACAGCAGGCTGGTTGCAAGGCCCACAGGGAAAATTAAAAATCTTCACACATACAGAATTAGAACTCTGCATCCCTGCATTAAAGATATATATACAGTCGTATGCAAAAGTATAGGCACCCTTGACAATTTCCATGATTTTCATTTAGAAATAATTGGGTGTTTGGATCTGCAATTTCATTCTGATCTATCAATTAACTGAAGGACAAAGTAATATTTCAGTAGTGAAATGAGGTTTATTGGATTAACCAAAACATGTGGAATTTAGGAACCCTTGTCATTTTGTTGATTTGAATACCTGTAACTACCTAGCACTGATTAATTGGAACACACTATTGTTTTGGAGAGCCGATTAAGCCTTGAACTTCATAGACAGGTGCATCCAATCATGAGAAAAGGTATATAAGGTGGCCAATTGCAAGTTGTTGTTCTCTTTGACTCTCCTCTGTAGAGTGGAAACATGGGGGTCTCAAAACAACTATCAAATGACCTGAAAACAAAGACTGTTCAACATTATGGTTTAGGGGAAGGCTAGAAAAAGCTATCACAGAGATTAAAGCTGTCAGTGTCCACTATGAGGAACATAGTGAGGAAATGGAAGACCAGAGGCACAGTTCTTGTTAAGGCCAGAAGTAAAATATTGGAGAGGCAAAGGCAAAGGATTGTGAGAATGGTCAAAAAAAAAGCCCCCAGACCACCTCCAAAGACCTACAACATAATCTTGCTGGAGATGGTGTCACTGTGCATCGTTCAACAATTCAGTGTATAGGAGAGTGATGCGGAAGAAGCCTTTTCTGCACACACACCACAAACAGAGTCGCTTGAGGTATGCAAACGCACATTTGGACAAGCCAGCTTCATTTTGGAAGAAGGTGCTGTGGACTGATGAAACAAAGATTGAGTTATTTGGTCATAACAAGGGGTGTTATGCATGGCGGCAAAAGAACACAGCATTCCAAGACAAACACTTGATAGCCACAGTAAAATGTGGTGGATGTTCCATCATGCTGTGGGGCTGTGTGGCCAGTGCCGGTACTGGGAATCTTGTTAAAGTTGAGGGTCACATGGATTCCACTCAATTTCAGCAGATACTTGAGAAGAAGTTATGCTGGAGCTGGATATTTCAACAAGATAACGGCCCAAAACACTGCTCAAAATCTACTCTGGCATTTATGCAGCGGAACAAGTACAATGTTCTGGAATGGAAATCCCAGTCCCCAGATCTGAATATCATTGAAAATCTGTGGGGTAATTTGAAGCGTGCTGTCCATGCTCGGCAATCATAAAACCTAACTGAACTTTAGATGTTTTGCAAGGAGGAATGGTCCAAAATACCTTCATTCAGAATCCAGACACTCATTAAAGGCTATAGGAAGCATCTAGAGGCTGTTATTTCTGCTAAAGGAGGCTCAACTAAATATTGTGATATTTCTGTTGGGGTGCCCAAATTTATGCACCTGTCTAATTTTGTTTTTATGCATATTGCACATTTTCTGTTAATCCAATAAACCTCATTTCACTACTGAAATATTACTGTGTCCTTCAGCTATTTGATAGATCAAAATGAAATTGCTGATCCAAACAACCAATTATTTATAAATGAAAATCATGGAAATTGTCAGGGGTGCCTAAACTTTTGCATACAACTGTATATACATATATGTGTGTATATATACAAAACACGGAACTGAACTGCACTCTATATATATATAGGGAATAGACGAAAGTTCTCTGTGAAAAGCACAATTGGGCTAAAAGAGGCTGTTCCCAGTGGTAAATCGCATTAGAACAAGCTACTGAGCTGCCTTTTGTTCTTAAGAGAGCGCTTCTCTTTATGTATGTATTTGTAATATGACCTTAGAGAAGTCTCTGTAAGGGTGATGGAGGAAACCAGAAGTGGATTCCTTGCCCATTGTGCTTAGAGGAATATGGCTGCACCTCACTGACGAGGCACAACGAAGGCCGAAACGATTGCCTGGGGTTGCCATGTTCCGTGTTCAAAGATGGATTGCCTGGTATTTGTTAGGCGGGATCAGACTGATATACTTCAGGAATTTTTTTTATGTTTTTATTGACTAATATAATAAATGTTATCTTTTGTTATAAAACTTCAATGAGTACTGTTGTAGGGAACATTTTACATTTTTGGCTAAAAGCACCCTGATACATAAAGTGAGTACATGTCCATATATATATATATATATAGCAAAACAGGAAACAGCACTCTCTGGACTTAAGTATTAAACAGATAGTTTATTCGGTGGTACCGAATAAACGATCTGTTTAATACTTAAGTCCAGAGAGTGCTGTTTCCTGTTTTGCTACATTTCACTCACTCTAGCACCCTGGCCCTTGGAGAACTGTTTGTGAGAGTGCAACTGACTCTTTTTGCCTATATATATATATATATATATATATATATATATATATATATATATATATATATATATATATATATATATATATATATATATATATATATACATACATACATATACCGTATATATATATATATATATATATACATATACCGTATATATATATATATATATATATATATATATATATATATATATATATATATATATAGTTTAAGGTCATGGTCAAGGTCTGTTAGGGAACCTGACTACCAGTCTATGTGCTGTTTGTCCTCTGACCGCAGTTTTCAATGCACATGAAAATCCTTGTGCAGCACCACCCCCTGTTGTTGGGGGTTCCGGGCCTGTCAGTCACTTGAACAAATTAGTTTGTAGTGAATTATCACTGCTACCTCAGTCGTATTACTGTTGCAATTATTAGCACTATCATCGTTGATGCGAGTCTTTTGTGCGAGAGCAGGGGGTAGGGCTGCACAACGATTTTCCTAGGCATTGATAACTGCGGAAAGTTCCCTAGCAGGGACATTGTCCATTTTTCCAATATTAAGTGGGACCCACAGATTGTTTACTACATACAATTATCATACAAAACAAGTATAGACTTGAACATACCTTCTTCGGATGAGTCATCTGGTCTTGCTGATCCAACTGTTGAAACCACTTTTGGTACTGTGTTAGGGTGAAATAATGAAATTACACATCAAAACCTGAATGCTTACTATGAATATACCACAAAAAAAATCATGATGTATCAATATACTGTCAAGTACGTGGAATTCAATGAATACTTACTCAGACACAGTTACTACCCAGTGCAGTTTCTGCAATACTAGGTGTAAGGATGAATAGCTGCAATTCAGATATATACACCAAAGCAACTCATGAAAAATCCAATGCAGACCATAAAATACATTTTTTATGTACCATTGTACTGCACCTAAATACTCAGGGACCCCTATATTAGGTCTAAAAAGACTCCAAGTATATTACAATATTAGAAGACACATACTTATGTCACTTTGTATCTGAAAAAAGTAATTAATTGAAATCTTTAAGACAGAAAGTCCTCAGTGTCTGTATTGAAGCACAGGAAGGTTCTAGGGAGTAAATTAAAGGGAAGGTGAATTTAAATATGAAAAAACAGAATTTATGCTTACCTGATAAATTACTTTCTCTTACGGTGTATCCAGTCCACGGATTCATCCTTACTTGTGGGATATTCTCATTCCCTACAGGAAGTGGCAAAGAGAGCACACAGCAGAGCTGTCCATATAGCTCCCCCTCAGGCTCCGCCCCCCCCAGTCATTCGACCGACGGTTAGGAGAAAAAGGAGAAACCATAGGGTGCAGTGGTGACTGTAGTTTTGCAAGATAAATTTGAACCTGACTTAATTGCCCGGGCGGGCCGTGGACTGGATACACCATAAGAGAAAGTAATTTATCAGGTAAACATAAATTCTGTTTTCTCTTACTTGGTGTATCCAGTCCACGGATTCATCCTTACTAGTGGGATAACAATACCAAAGCTTTAGGACACGGATGAAGGGAGGGAACAAGTCAGGTAACCTAAACGGAAGGCACCACAGCTTGCAAAACCTTTCTCCCAAAAATAGCCTCCTAAGAAGCAAAAGTATCGAATTTGTAAAATTTGGCAAAAGTATGGAGTGAAGACCAAGTCGCTGCCTTACAAATCTGTTCAACAGAAGCCTCATTCTTGAAAGCCCATGTGGAAGCCACAGCTCTGGTGGAATGAGCTGTAATTCGTTCAGGAGGCTGCTGTCCAGCAGTCTCATAAGCCAATCGGATGATGCTTTTCAGCCAGAAGGAAAGAGAGGTAGCAGTCGCTTTCTGACCTCTCCTCTTACCAGAATAGACAACAAACAAGGATGATGTTTGTCTGAAATCTTTAGTTGCTTTTAAATAGAATTTTAAAGCATGAACCACATCAAGATTGTGTAATAGTCGTTCCTTCTTAGAAACTGGATTAGGACACAGAGAAGGAACAATGATTTCCTGGTTAATATTCTTATTAGAAACAACTTTCGGAAGAAAACCAGGTTTGGTACGCAAAACAACCTTATCTGCATGGAACACCAGATAGGGTGAATTACACTGCAAAGCAGACAATTCTGAAACTCTTCGAGCAGAAGAAATAGCTACCAAAAACAAAACCTTCCAAGATAATAACTTAATATCTATGGAATGTAAAGGTTCAAACGGAACCCCTTGAAGAACTGAAAGAACTAAATTAAGACTCCATGGAGGAGCCACAGGTTTATAGACAGTACTGCTGCCAGACGCTTGTGTAACAGGATAGACAGAGCAGATATCTGTCCCTTTAAGGAACTAGCTGACAATCCTTTCTCCAATCCTTCTTGGAGAAAAGACAATATCCTTGGAATCCTAATCTTACTCCACGAGTAACCCTTGGATTCACACCAACAAAGATATTTCCGCCATATCTTATGGTAAATTTTCCTGGTGACAGGCTTTCTGGCCTGGATCAGAGTATCGATATCTGATTCAGAGAACCCACGCTTAGCTAGAATTAAGCGTTCAATCTCCAAGCAGTCAGTTGCAGAGAAACTAGATTTGGATGCTTGAATGGACCATGTATTAGAAGATCCTGCCTCAATGGCAGCTTCCATGGTGGAACGGATGACATGTCCACTAGGTCTGCATACCAAGTCCTGCGTGGCCACGCAGCCTTCTCCTGTTTGATTCTGGCTACCAGCCGAGGGAGAAGGGGAAACGGTGGAAAGACATAAGCTAGACTGAAGGACCAAGGCGCTACTAGAGCATCTATAAATGCCGCCTTGGGGTCCCTGGACCTGGATCCGTAAAGAGGAAGTTTGGTGTTCTGACGGGACGCCATCAGATCCAATTCTGGAATGCCCCATAGCTGGGTCAGCTGAGCAAAAACCTCCGGGTGGAGTTCCCACTCCCCCGGGTGAAAAGTCTGACGACTCAGAAAATCCGCCTCCCAGTTGTCTACTCCTGGGATGTGAATTGCAGATAGGTGGCAGGAGTGATCCTCCGCCCATTTGATGATCTTGGTTACTTCCTTCATCGCTAGGGAACTCTTTGTTCCTCCCTGATGATTGATGTACTCTACAGTCGTGATGTTGTCCGACTGAAATCTGATGAATTTGGCCTCCGCTAGTTGAGGCCATGCCTGGAGCGTGTTGAATATCGCTCTCAGTTCCAAAATGTTTATCGGGAGAAGAGATTCTTCCCGAGACCATAGGCTCTGAGCTTTCAGGGAGTCCCAGACCGCACCCCAGCCTAACAGACTGGCATCGGTCTAGACAATGATCCACTCCGGTCTGCGGAAGCACATTCCCTGAGACAGGTGATCCTGAGACAACCACCAGAGAAGAGAATCTCTGGTTTTCTGGTCCAGTTGTATTTGAGGAGACAAATCTGCATAATCCCCATTCCACTGTTTGAGCATGCACAGTTGCAGTGACCTGAGATGAATTCGGGCAAAAGGGACTACGTCCATTGCCGCAACCATTAATCTGATTACCTCCATGCACTGAGCTACAGAAGGCCGAGGAATGGAATGAAGAACTCGGCAAGTAGTTAAAAGCTTTAACTTCCTGACCTCTGTCAGAAATATTTTCATTTCTACCGAGTCTATTAGTGTTCCCAGGAAGGGAACCCTTGTGAGCGGGGACAGAGAACTTTTTTCGACGTTCACCTTCCACCCGTGAGACCTTAGAAAGGCCAGAACAATGTCTGTATGAACCTTGGCTCTGTGAAAGGACAACGCCTGTATTAAGATGTCGTCTAGATAAGGTGCTACTGCAATGCCCCGCGGTCTTAGTACCGCTAGAAGGGATCCTAGCACCTTTGTGAAAATTCTGGGAGCGGTGGCCAACCCGAAAGGAAGGGCCACGAACTGATAATGCGTGTCCAGAAAGGCGAACCTTAGGAACTGATGATGATCTTTGTGGATAGGAATATGTAGGTACGCATCCTTTAGATCCACGGTAATCATATATTGACCTTCCTGGATCATCGGTAAGATTGTCCGAATGGTTTCCATTTTGAATGATGGAACTCTGAGGAATTTGTTTAGAATTTTTAGATCCAGGATTGGTCTGAAAGTTCCTTCCTTTTTGGGAACTACAAACAGGTTTGAGTAAAAACCCAGTCCTTGTTCTGCAATTGGAACTGGGTGTATCACTCCCATCTTTAGTAGATCTTCTACACAGCGTAAGAACGCCTGTTTCTTTGTCTGGTCTGAAGACAAACGAGAAATGTGGAACCTTCCCCTTGGAGGAGAGTCCTTGAATTCTAGAAGATACCCCTGAGCAACAATTTCTAATGCCCAAGGATTTGGAACATCTCTTGCCCAAGCCTGAGCAAAGAGAGAAAGTCTGCCCCCTACTAGATCCGGTCCCGGATTGGGGGCTACCCCTTCATGCTGTCTTGGTAGCAGCCGCAGGCTTCTTGGCCTGTTTACCCTTGTTTCAGCCCTGCAAGGGTTTCCAGGTTGCTTTGGGCTGTAAAGCGTTACCCTCTTGCTTTGCGGTAGCAGAGGCTGAAGCAGGACAAGGATGATGTCTGTCTGAAATCCTTTGTTGCTTCTAAATAGAATTTTAAAGCACGGACCACATCTAGGTTGTGTAACAAACGTTCCTTCCTTGAAACTGGATTCGGACACAGAGAAGGAACAACTATTTCCTGGTTAATATTCCTGTTGGAAACCACTTTTGGAAGAAAACCAGGCTTGGTACGTAAAACTACCTTATCTGTATGGAATACCAGATAGGGAGAAGTACACTGCAAAGCAGATAATTCAGAAACTCTTCTAGCAGAAGAAATAGCAACCAAAAACAGAACTTTCTAAGATAGAAACTTAATATCTATGGAATGCATGGGTTCAAACGGAACCCCCTGAAGAACTGAAAGAACTAAATTTAGACTCCAAGGAGGAGTCATGGGTCTGTAGACAGGCTTGATTCTAACTAACGCCTGTACAAACGCCTGTACATCTGGCACGGCTGCCAGATGTTTGTGTAACAAAACAGACAGAGCAGATATCTGTCCCTTTAAAGAACTAGCTGACAAACCTTTATCCAAACCCTCTTGGAGAAAGGAAAGTATCCTAGGAATTTTAATTTTACTCCAAGAGAATCCCTTGGATTCACACCAACGGCTATATTTTTGCCATATGTTATGGTAAATTTTCCTAGTTACAGGTTTTCTGGCTTGAACCAGAGTATCTATAACTGAATCTGAAAACCCACGCTTAGATAGAATCAAGCGTTCAATTTCCAAGCAGTCAGTTGCAGAGAGACTAGATTTGGATGTTCGAATGGACCTTGTACTAGAAGATCCTGTCTCAAAGGTAGCTTCCATGGTGGAGCCGATGACATATTCACCAGGTCTGCATACCAAGTCCTGCGTGGCCATGCAGGAGCTAATAGAATCAACGAGGCCTTCTCCTGTTTGATCCTGGCTACAAGCCTGGGAAGGAGAGGGAACGGTGGAAACACATAAGCTAGATTGAACGACCAAGGCGCCACCAATGCATCCACTAGTGTCGCCTTGGGATCCCTGGATCTGGACCCGTATTGGGGAACCTTGGAGTTCTGACGAGATGCCATCAGATCCATATCTAGAGTACCCCATATTTGAGTTAACTGGGCAAAGACCTCCGGGTGGAGTTCCCACTCCCCCGGATGTAAAGTCTGACGACTTAAATAATCCGCCTCCCAGTTGTCTACTCCTGGGATGTGAATTGCAGATAGGTGGCAGGAGTGATCCTCCGCCCATTTGATGATCTTGGATACCTCTCTCATCGCCAAGGAACTCTTTGTTCCCCCCTGATGATTGATGTACACTACAGTCGTCATGTTGTCCGACTGAAATGAATCTGGCCTTCGCTAGGTGAGGCCAGGCCAGGAGCGCATTGAATATCGCTCTCAGTTCCAAAATGTTTATCGGGAGGAGAGACTCTTCCCGAGACCAAAGACCCTGAGCTTTCAGGGAGTCCCAGACCGCGCCACAGCCTAAGAGACTGGCGTCGGTCGTGACGATGACCCACTCTGGTCTGCGGAAACTCATTCCCTGAGACAGGTGATCCTGAGTCAACCACCAGTGGAGTGAGTCTCTGGTTACCTGGTCTACTTGAATCTGGGGAGACAAGTCTGCATAATCCCCATTCCACTGTTTGAGCATGCACAGTTGTAATGGTCTTAGATTAATTCGAGCAAAAGGAACCACGTCCATTGCTGCAACCATTAATCCTATTACCTCCATGCACTGAGCTATGGAAGGCTGAGGAATAGATTGAAGAACTTGACAAGCGTTTAGAAGCTTTGATTTTCTGACTTCTGTCAGGAAAATCTTCATTTCTACAGAATCTATTATTGTTCCCAGAAAGGGAACCCTTGTGGACGGGGACAGGGAACTTTTTTCTATGTTCACCTTCCACCCGTGAGATCTGAGAAAGGCTAAAACAATGTCTGTATGAGCCCTTGCTTTGGAAAGGGACAACGCTTGGATTAGAATGTCGTCTAGGTAAGGTGCTACAGCAATGCCCCTCGGTCTTAGAACCGCTAGAAGGGACCCTAGCACCTTTGTGAAAATTCTGGGAGCAGTGGCTAAACCGAATGGAAGAGCCACAAACTGGTAATGTTTGTCCAGAAAGGCGAACCTCAGGAACTGATGATGATCTTTGTGGATAGGAATATGCAGGTACGCATCCTTTAAGTCCACGGTAGTCATATATTGACCCTCCTGGATTGTTGGTAAAATTGTCCGAATGGTTTCCATTTTGAAAGATGGAACTCTGAGGAATTTGTTTAGAATTTTTAGATCCAGAATTGGCCTGAAAGTTCCCTCTTTTTTGGGAACTACAAACAGGTTTGAGTAAAAACCCAGACCTTGTTCCGCTGTTGGAACTGGGTGTATCACTCCCATCTTTAATAGGTCTCCTACGCAATGTAAGAATGCCTGTCTCTTTATCTGGTCTGAAGATAAGCGACACATGTGGAACCTTCCCCTTGGAGGAAGTTCCTTGAACTCTAGAAGATACCCCTGAGAGACTATTTCTAGTGCCCAGGGATCCGGAACATCTCTTGCCCAAGCCTGAGCAAAGAGAGAAAGTCTGCCCCCTACTAGATCCGGTCCTGGATCGGGGGCTACCCCTTCATGCTGTCTTGGTAGCAGCAGCAGGCTTCTTGGCCTGTTTACCCTTGTTCCAGCCTTGCAATGGTTTCCATGCTGGTTTAGGCTGGGAAGTGTTACCCTCTTGTCTAGAGGCTGCAGAGTTAGGAGTCGGTCCGTTCCTGAAATTGCGAAAGGAACGAAAATTAGATTTGTTCTTAGCCTTGAAAGGCCTATCCTGTGGGAGGGCATGGCCCTTTCCCCCAGTGATGTCTGAAATAATCTCCTTCAATTCCGGCCCGAAAAGGGTCTTACCCTTGAAGGGAATATTAAGCAATTTTGTTTTGGACGACACATCCGCCGACCAAGATTTTAGCCAAAGCGCTCTGCGTGCCACTATTGCAAAACCTGAATTTTTCGGCGCTAACTTAGCCAATTGAAAAGCGGCATCCAAAATAAAGGAATTAGCCAACTTTAGTGCGTGAATTCTGTCCATGACTTCATCATATGGAGTCTCCTTTTGGAGCAAATTTTCTAGTTCCTCGAACCAAAAAGACGCTGCCGTGGTGACAGGAATAATGCACGAAATTGGTTGAAGAAGGAAACCTTGTTGAACAAATATCTTTTTAAGCAATCCTTCCAATTTTTTATCCATAGGATCTTTGAAAGCGAAACTGTCCTCAATAGGAATAGTTGTGCGCTTGGCTAACGTTGAAACTGCCCCCTCAACCTTAGGGACCGTTTGCCATGCGTCCCTTCTGGGGTCGACAATGGGGAACATTTTCTTAAATATAGGAGGTGGAACAAAAGGTATACCTGGCTTCTCCCACTCCTTAGTCACTATGTCCGCCACCCTCTTGGGTATCGGAAAGGCATCAGCGTGCACCGGGATCTCTAAGAATTTGTCCATTTTGCACAACTTCTCTGGAATCACCAAAGAGTCACAATCATCGAGAGTAGTTAGCACCTCCTTAAGCAGGGCGCGGAGATGTTCTAACTTAAATTTAAATGCCACGATATCAGGTTCTGCCTGCTGAGAAACTTTTCCTGAATCAGAAATTTCTCCCTCAGACAGACCCTCCCTCACTGCCAATTCAGATTGATGTGAGGGTATAACAGATAAATTATCGTCAGCGCCAACTTGCTCATCCTCTGTATTTAAAACTGAGCAATCACGCTTTCTGGGAAATGCAGGCAGTTTGGATAAAAGATTTGCTATAGAATTATCCATTACTGCAGTTAATTGCTGCATAGTAACAAGCATTGGCGCGCTAGATGTACTAGGTATCGCCTGCGCGGGCAAAACTGGTGTTGACACAGAAGGAGAGGATGATGAGCTATCCCCACTACCTTCATTTGAAAAATCATCTTGGGCAACCTTATTAAATGTGACAGTACTGTCCTTACTTTGTTGGGACGCCATGGCACAATTTGTACATACATTTAAAGGGGGAACCGCCTTGGCCTCCATACACACAGAACATATGCTATCTGAAGGTACAGACATGTTAGACAGAATTTGGCAGGCTATTAAAGCAATAAAATCGTTTTTAAACAAAACCGTTACTGTCTCTTTAAATAATAAAAAGAGCACACTTTATTTCTGAATGTTTGAAAAACTATGAAGGAAATATCCGATCTTTACAAAATTTACACCCCAGTGTCTTAATGCTTTGAAAGTATTGCACACCAAATTTCAAGGCTCTAAACCCTTAAATGAGCAAACCGGAGCTATTTGTTCAATTTACCAGTTTTAACACACTACAGTCCCTGCCACAGACTTTGCTGCAGCTTTTACCTTCCTTAGGGGTTATTCACCACAGAAATAAGCCTTCCTGAGTCCGTTTTTTAGCCACAGGACCCTCTCACATGAAGCTGCATGCACTGCCTCTAGAAGTAACTGCGCAACTGAGGCGCCAAAATGAGGCCTCCTCCCTCTGCATACCAGAGTGAAGGGGCCTTCCTGACTAGATTAGGCGTCTAAACAACTGCCAGGCGAAATAAAAACGTTCCCAAAAGTGTTTCCAAATACACAAAACACTCAAAATGACATATAAATATGATATAAACCAATCGATTTAGCCCACAATAGTGTCAACCAGCATAGAGCCCATTTTATAAGCCTTAATTCTGTTATGAGTCTAAGAAAATGGCTTACCGATCCCATAAGGGAAAACTGACAGTCTTCTAGCATTACTATGTCTTGTTAGAAAATAGACTGGTCATACCTGGAGCAGAAAAGTCTGCAAACTGTTCCCCCCAACTGAAGTTCTCTGGTTTCAACAGTCCTGCATGGGAACAGCAATGGATTTTAGTTACTGGTGCTAAAATCATACTCCTCTTTTAACAGAACTCTTCATCACTTTCTGTTGTAGAGTAAATAGTACAAACCGGCACTATTTTAAAATAACAAACTCTTGATAGAAGAAATAAAAAACTACAACTAACACCACATACTCTTTACCATCCCCGTGGAGATGCTACTTGTTCAGAGCGGCAAAGAGAATGACTGGGGGGCGGAGCCAGAGGGGGGGCTATATGGACAGCTTTTGCTGTGTGCTCTCTTTGCCATTTCCTGTAGGGGAGGAGAATATCCCACAAGTAAGGATGAAGCCGTGGACCGGACACACCAATGTAGGAGAAATTAGCCTTGTTTTTGGCCTTAAACGGTCTATCTTGCGGAAGGGCATGGCCCTTTCCTCCAGTGATATCCGCAATAATTTCTTTCAACTCGGGGCCGAAAAGGGTCTTTCCCTTGAAAGGAATATTTAGTAATTTTGTTTTGGACGATACGTCCGCCGACCATGATTTGAGCCAAAGTGCTCTTCGCGCCATAATGGCAAAACCAGAATTTTTCGCCGCTAACTTAGCTAATTGGAAAGCGGCATCTATGATGAAAGAATTAGCCAGCTTTAGAGCATGAATTCTATCCATGACTTCGTCATATGAAGTCTCCCTCTGGAGCGACTCCTCCAGCGCCTCAAACCAAAAAGCCGCTGCAGTAGTTACAGGAATAATGCAGGCAATCGGTTGAAGAAGGAAACCTTGCTGAACAACTATTTTCTTTAGTAAACCTTCTAATTTTTTATCCATAGGATCTTTGAAAGCACAACTGTCTTCTATTGGTATGGTTGTGCGCTTGGCTAGTGTTGAAACTGCTCCCTCTACCTTAGGGACCGTCTGCCACACGTCCTGCCTGGGGTCAGTTATGGGGAACATTTTCTTAAAGATAGGGGGGGGAACAAAAGTTACACCTGGTCTCTCCCACTCCCTAGTCACACTACCCGCCACCCTCTTCGGGATCGGAAACGCATCAGTGTATACAGGGACTTCTAGAAACTTGTCCATTTTACACAATTTTTCTGGGACCACCATGGGGTCGCAATCATCCAGCGTAGCTAAAACCTCCTTAAGCAGTACGCGGAGGTGTTCCAGCTTAAATTTAAACGCTAAGGAATCTGATTCTGCCCGCTGAGAAACCTTTCCTGTGTCAGAAATTTCTCCCTCGGACAGCACATCCCTCACTGCCACTTCAGAGTGTTGTGAGGGTACAACGGATAAATCATCTAAAGCTTCTGATTGCTCATCCTCTGTTCTTAAAACTGAGCTATCACGCTTTTTAGGAAAAACTGGCAGTTTGGATAGAAATGCCGCAAGGGAATTATCCATGACTGCTGCTAAGTGTTGTAATGTAATAGGGCCCAATGCGCTAAAGGTACTAGGCATCGCTTGCGCGGGCGTAACTGGTGTCGACACATGGGGAGAGGAAGGAGGACTATCCTCGTTACCTTCCGTCAAAGAATCATCTTGGGCTACATTTTTAAGTGTCACTGCATGGTCTTTAAAATGTTTAGATACCTTAGCACACTTTAAACACAAATGTAAAGGGGGTACCGCCATGGCTATTAAACACATAGAACAAGGTCTATCTGTAGGCTCAGACATGTTAAACAGATTTAGACAGCACTCAAATACAGTAAAATACAATTTTTGAAAAAACGGTACTGTGCCTTTAAATAATAAAAAGCGCACACTTTTTTACTAAACCTCAAAAAAAACATCCAATCTTTATGAAATTTTCACCATATGATCCTAATGCTTTGAAATGATTGCACAGTAAATTTCAAGACAATTAACCCCTTAATGCCCAAACCGGAGCAAATTGAAGCTGGCAGCCGGTTAGCAAACTACAGCACCATGCCACAGCCTCTGCTGTGGCCCTACCTTCCTTGCTGTGGCCCTACCTTCCTTGGGGATTAGTTTTGATTGAAAATAAGCCTCTCTGAAGTCCTCAAGTAATCTTTGGACTCTTCACATGAAGCTGCATGAAGCTGTCTGCCAAATCAACTGCGCAACTGAGGCGCAAATTTTAGGCCCCCTCCCTCTTCACTCTGGAGTTGTGGGGCCTTCCCAAGCCAAAATAGGTGTCTAAATATATGCCATGCGGAATAAACCCCAAAAAAGTGTTCAAAATGTAATGCAAACTTGTACCAATATCAGATTTTTGTAATAAAATAATCGATTGCCCCTTAACAGTGTCCACCAGTGTTTTAAGCCCTTTTAACTAAGCCTTCCTTCTATACTAAGTCTCAGAATATGGCTTACCTTCCCCACATGGGGATTCTTGTCAGTCTTCTAGCATTACTAAGTCTTGACTAGAAAAAAGTGACTGAAACATACCTTATAGCAGTTAAGCCTGCAAACTGTTCCCCCCCAACTGAAGTTTTCTGGTACTCAACAGTCCTGTGTGGGAACAGCAATGGATTTTAGTTACAACATGCTAAAATCATTTTCCTCTCAGCAGAAATCTTCATCACTTTCTGCCACAGAGTAAATAGTACAAACCGGCACTATTTTAAAATAACAAACTCTTGATTGAAGAAATAAAAACTACAAATCTAACACCACATTCACTTTACCCTCCCGTGGAGATGCTACTTGTTAGAGCGGAAAAGAGAATGACTGGGGGGGCGGAGCCTGAGGGGGAGCTATATGGACAGCTCTGCTGTGTGCTCTCTTTGCCACTTCCTGTAGGGAATGAGAATATTCCACAAGTAAGGATGAATCCGTGGACTGGATACACCAAGTAAGAGAAAGAAGGTTATGTGATGGAAAAAAGATGATCTGCCACCTGTACCACCCTCCACTCTTGATACAATAGGTAGCTTTGTGCCAACCTGTTTTTACTCACCATCAATTTTTAAAAAGCGAAAAAGCCACAACTGAAATATGTACAAATCAATATTAAACTTTAAAAGTGTATAGCTGAATTATGTAAAATAAAATGTAAATGTTATTAGAGGAACATAAAAAATATTATGTCTTATACATAGAAACCTTAACAACTCCATGTGTACCTGTTGATGGCTTAAAGAATATGCACATTAGGGTGTATAAAGGGTAAAACGTGTAGATGGTGTCTCACCTTCTTTAAATGAAGATAAATTCCTTATCTGTGGAATTAAGGAAGAATAAGAGAGGTTTAATTCATGTTGGTTCCCATCTGTGCACAGCTACATTCCAATTAATATAATAATTTCCTGCAATCATGTGTAGTTAATGTCTCTTGTCAGCACTGACAGATTGAGCACAATTTATCATAAACAGTGTTCTCCCCAGGAACTTTTTAATGGGTGCACTGCCCACCTGATGTTACTCACCACCCAAGGGCTAGATTACGAGTGGTGCGCTATTGTTTACACGCAAGCGATATCGGATTTTCAAGGCTGCTTGTGAGTTAGTTAAATAGCATCCGTATTACAAGTTGAAAGTAAATTTAACTGCGTGAGCGCAAACGTGATTTATGCTAGAATTATTACTGCAACGTCAGAGCTCTGGTTAACTGTTATGCAATACAAAAAAGTGTCACAAAACACATAAAAATACATTTAAAAGTACAGTTACACTCATAATAACACTAATAAAAAATATTAAAAAATAATATTGCAGTGAGATTGCAGGGCTAAAACTGCTTTTACATAAGAATCCATAGGAACACATGTATAAATATATGTATGTATATAAATATATATCTGCATGTATTTCTATTCATGTATATAGGTATATGTATTTATATGTGTATCTATGTATTTACAGACATATAAAAACATATAAATACACACACACCTATATATATATATATATATGTGTGTGTGTGTGTGTATATAGAAATACATAAATATATCTCATACATATATCTCATTGCAAACCTGCGCTCGTATTTGCGCAAGCTGGCGGATGTTTTTTTGTTGTTGTTCAAAATGAGCCTCTATTAAAGTCTTTAGGGCTACATTAAAGTCTGCGCAAATATGCGACTGCAAATTCTTACTTGCAACTTGTTATATGTGAACTGGGCGCTCAATGGAATAGTTGAGTGCAGATAAGGGAGCAAAAATCTGCATTCCACTGATAATCTAGCCCTAAATTTAAGACAAATTAACCTAAAATTAGCCAATATTAAAAATGTTTTAATTTTTTTGCACATTAAATAAATTAATGTTAAATTAGGCAATATACAGTTTGTATATTTCTAGATAGTCCTAATCTAACAGATTGCTTACAGTTTGTATATTACAAGATAGTCCTCATCTAGAAGATTGCTTACAGTTTGTATATGAATAGATTGTCTTCATCTAAAACACTGCTTACTGTTTGTATATTACTTCATAGTCCTCATCTAGAAGATTGCTTACAGTTTGTATATTACTAGATAGTGCTCATCTAGAAGATTACTTATGGTTTGTATATTACTAGTTAGTCCACATCTATAATATTGCTTATGGTTTGTATATTACTAGATAGTCCTCATCTAGAAGATTGCTTACAGTTTGTATATTACTAGATAGTCCTCATCTAGAAGATTGCTTATGGTTTGCATATTACTAGATAGTCCTCATCTAGAAGATTGCTTACAGTTTGTATATGAATAGATTGTCTTCATCTAAAACACTGCTTACTGTTTGTATATTACTTCATAGTCCTCATCTAGAAGATTGCTTACAGTTTGTATATTACTAGATAGTGCTCATCTAGAAGATTACTTATGGTTTGTATATTACTAGTTAGTCCACATCTATAATATTGCTTATGGTTTGTATATTACTAGATAGTCCTCATCTAGAAGATTGCTTACAGTTTGTATATTACTAGATAGTCCTCATCTAGAAGATTGCTTACAGTTTATACATGACTAGATAGTCCTCATCCAGAAGATTGCTAACAGATTGTATATAACTAGATAGTCCTCATCTAGAAGATTTCATACAGTTTGTATATTACTAGATAGTCCTCATCTAGAACATTGCTTACAGTTTGTATATTACTAGATAGTCCTCATCTAGATGACTGCTTAGGGTTTGTATATTACTAGATAGTTCTCATCTAGATGACTGCTTAGGGTTTGTATATTACTAGATAGTTCTCATCTAGATGACTGCTTAGGGTTTGTATATTACTAGTTAGTCCTCATCTAGAAGACTGCTTACGGTTTGTATATTACTAGATAGTCCTCATCTAGATGACTGCTTAGGGTTTGTATATTACTAGATAGTTATCATCTAGATGACTGCTTAGGGTTTGTATATTACTAGATAGTTCTCATCTAGATGACTGCTTAGGGTTTGTATATTACTAGTTAGCCCTCATCTAGAAGACTGCTTACGGTTTGTATATTACTAGATAGTCCTCATCTAGAAGATTGTTTACAGTTTAGAAAAATAAAAAAAGACATAGAAAATGGAAAATTTTAAAGAAGGGACATAAAGATAGTACAAAAAAAAACCCAACTCTAATAAATATAAACTTCATAGCCTTAATAAATATTCTTCTGAGGACAGATAACTAAAATGCTAGAAAACATCTGCAAATACATAAAATATATATTTTCCATAAAACATAACTCTCCTAAATGATTTACTGAAAATTGAAGGATGTTGATTAACTACTGCTCCTTTTAAAGTTTCCTTAAAAAAAAAAAAAAACTTGTCTAGTTTTCTGAAATGTATAGGTTCGCCATGTTTCAGAGTTTATAGTAGGAACTATAGGTTGTGGCGCAATACACATTAAAAGGATACTGCAAAGTAACAAAGACTGTGAAGTGTAAAAAAAATAAAAAACTTACAGTTTGCTCATGTGTCTTAATGAGTTGGCTCTGATCCTTTATTTGTGATCTTAATGTTTGAATTTGGCGATCAAACTGCTGATCTCTAGTCTTCTGATCATTGGACAAGGAAGCCCTTAGTCGCTCATTCTCATTCAAAAGCTATGGAAGCAATGCATTGGAAACCAATTATTCATGCCAGTTCATATAAAGTGGATACGTCATAATTGTTCTAAGTTATCAGGGTAAATTTATGAAGCAGTGTATGCTGCTGTTTCCACGCAAGCCTTCTGGCTCGCCGGAAACATAAGTTAAGAAGCAGCGGTTGAAAGATTCGGATACGATTAGGATGATTGACACCCCCTGCTAGCGGCCAATTGGCCGCGAATGTGCAGGGGGCGGCATTGCACAAGCATTTTACCAGAAATGCTTGTGCAATGTTAAATGCCGACAGCGTATGCTACAGTGTATCATTTCCGCCCGACATTTAATAAATCTACCCCATGGTGTCTAAATGTCAGATTGGGTTTAAAAAATTCAGTTTTTAAAGGCATGAAATGTTTTTTTGTTCTCAAAATGACATATCTCAGTCATGTACTTTTCCTGCATTGTATTCCATTTCAGACTGAACAAATATCTTTTCTAATTGCATTTTTTATTATGCTTTTTATTAGACTCCCAAGTAGGGACATTTTTATTTTTAAATTGACTGGGCAGACTGGGCAACATTATTTAAAACAAAGAAAAAAAGATAAAGGCTGCATTTTAACATTAAAATTAACATTCCGTGACAAAAAAATTAAGAACAGTTGCATAAAGAAGAACAAATATCACACATTCCTACCTCATCCTTTTCTATATTGTAATCCCTTTTTGTCTCTTTCAACTTCTTTTTCCATTCTGCTTGCTACAATGATACAAACATGACAATAAATGAAAACTCTGTAGATTTTCCGGAAACAAATAGATAGAATGATATGTCTACAGATATTGTGGCACAGAATGATTAATTGTGAGAAAAAAAGGTAGGTGAGTGGATGGACAGATGGATGGATGGAGAGATGACAAAGTAAACTCACTTGTTGCTCTATCTCATCTCTCAGACGCCGCAGTTCTTCCTGCATCTTTTGGCGTGCACGTCTATCGTCTTCATCTTCCAGGTTTCCAAGACTAGAAGACTTGGACTTATAAGTCTCAAGATCCTGAAACCTCTATAAGAAGAATAAGAATAAGCTGCTAATGTTCAAGATTTATTTATTTGTGAATACAAGTCATACATCCAATAATCATTCTATGTTTGAACGGTTGAGGTCTGGGCAAACTAGTAAGGGACAAAATTCTGAAGAATATAAAGGTCAAACTTACCAAAAGTCAGGGACAGCTTTATTATGATCAGTTATTGGTTTGAGAAAACATAAGCTATTTTCATAATGAAAATGCTACACATTACAATACTGATTTAGATGTAACTGTGTGACAAATAATAAGCAAAAATTGTCACACAAAGTGGTGAAGCTGTTCATCAAGATCAAAATTGCTTGATACTTAACACAGCATGCTAATCTCATCCAAAGCCATCTTTTGCATGAATAAGAAACTGGTCTGTAAACCAACCAAACCAAAGTCATAAAGTAAACTAGTAAAAAAAATACCCATAACATACATTAAAGGGGGAACAGTTTGTATATTGCAATAGGTTCCACTATGTGAGATCAATCATGTTTATATATTTAGTATTATATGCAAATTATTCTTTACACTTTCAAAGGTGGAATTCTTAATGGTAATGTCCTGAATCTGAGCGAGAAACAGCTGCCTCATTTTGACCATCTCTTCTTGGAACTTAAATCTCTCCTCCTCTTTCCATCTCTCAAAGTCCCTCTTCATATGTTCCTCTCGACGATTGACTTCCTCCATCTCCTGTAAAAAACAGAACTATGTGTAAAGCAGGAGTGGCCAGAACTAGTCATGATGGGCAGCACAAGGATCAAGCTATAAGATTTCTATTCTCATCACTTGGTAATTCATGAAAGTAGGTTTAATCACCTGGCACTAATATAGATGAAATTAGTAATTACCCGAGTTCTATATCCCCAGTGTATAGAATAGATGTGTAAGTTACCTATGTCAGTCCATCTGACCTGTTGATGATCTGATATAAAGGTGATTTACAGCTAACAGTGACTCGCCGGCAGGGCCCTCAACCCTATCTAGTTAGAATGTAAATGTGTTTTTCATTATTTTACTGTGCAGGTTTTGGAGCTTTACAAATAAATTCTAAATTATTAAAGGACCAGTCAACACATTAGATTTGCATAATCAACAAATGCAAGATAACAAGACAATGCAATAGCACTTAGTCTGAACTTCAAATGAGTAGTAGATTTTTTTATAACAAATTTCAAAGTTATGTATATTTCCACTCCCCTTGTACCATGTGATAGCAATCAGCCAATCACAAATGCTTATACGTATAGTCTGTGCATTCTTGCACATGCTCAGTAGGATCTGGTAACTCAAAAGGTGTAAATATAAAAGACTGTGCACATTTTTTTTAATGGAAGTAAATTGGAAAGTTGTTTAAAATTACATGCTGTATCTGAATCCTGAAAATTGAATTTAACCTGAGTGGCCCTTTAAAAATGAATATTCATACAAGATGCAACTATACCTGTTTCCTATGCTTTTGTTCCATTTCCCTCTCTTCCTCGAGCTGAGCTTGTGTCTTCTGCAGCTTTATCTTTAATTCCTCAATACCATCTTCCATGTGCGCCACCTGTTTTTTCTTCTCTCTCTCTGCAGCAGTAAAATTGTGCAAGCTCATTAAAAATCAGTGAGTGTCACCTATGACATTATATACTAAATTCTGATTGAGCAACAATTTGCTATCTTTTTTTTAAATCTTGCTCATTTCGATATAGGGGTGACACATTTCACTAAAAAAAACATAACAAAAAAAAAGGTCCCACTCATGAGCGGCAAGCGTTGCAGCTCCAAGCATAGCACAACTGGTGAGATAATCACCACTACATTCGTGAGATGCAACTAAACTGAGTGCTAGAATCATAATGTCTATTTAGAAAACACTGAGGTACTATCATGGTAAAAATTCATGTGATTAAAGGTGTTACCAGAACTGACAGTTATAAATTCAATGTTGGTAAACAGCACACACTTATGTCATATCAGGCACAGAATCTGGATTAGTTACTTCCAAATACCACTTTAGGAAAGAAAGAAATTGGTGTTAGCTTCATAAACTTGTTTAAAAAGGGACCTTTATTGCTCCCTATCAGGGTTGAGGAAAAAAGAACAACAACATTTCGGGTCTACGTTGTACCTTTTTAAACAACTTTATGGAATCAATTTATTTCTCTCCAGAACTGACAGTGCCTAAGACTGAAAAGTGTGTACAAAGACTACAAACAACTGTAGACATTTAGGTGTTTTATATATCAAGGTCTAACATCACATTTCTCTCTGGATGCAACAAGATCATTGTAATGTACCAGCCTCCGTGATCTCAGGGTGTCTGCGCTGAACGTGTCCTTGTAGATATGAATAGTTCGTGAAGGCCTTGTCACACAGCTGACACTGTGAATAAAATGTTGACAATGAAGAAGTAACTTAAAAATGTAACATATTCTTCCCATCAGCAACACAACAAATACAGATGCATCATCAGTAAATCAAAGAGGATTCCAAGAGGCCTATTTATCAAAGGTCTGTCGGACCTGATCCGACAGTGCGGATCAGGTCCGACAGACATCGCTGAATGCGGAGAGTAATACGCTCTCCGCATTCAGCATTGCACCAGCAGCTCTTGTGAGCTGCTGGTGCAACGTCGCCCCCTGCAGACTCGCGGCCAATCAGCCGCCAGCAGGGGGTGTCAATCAACCCGATCGTACTCGATTGGGTTGAATTGTGGCGATCATCAGAGCAGGCGGACAGGTCATGGAGCAGCGGTCTTTAGACCGCTGCTCCATAACTTGCGTTTCTGGCGAGTCTGAAGACTCGCCAGAAACACGGGCCCTCAAGCTCCATTCAGAGCTTGATAAATGGGCCTCCATAACTTTTACTGTAAAGTAATACTTAACTTATAATTTATATGGTATATATTTTATTATAGACATTTACAGTAACTCAGTAAATGGTGTAATAAAGGCATGGGAATAAGTAACTTATTTCAGTATCTTATGTCACACTCAGGATCCAAAAATTGACTTTTTCAGAAAGCTACATAGAGGAACATTATTGTAAAAAAAGTAATCTTCTTATATTTCCCTTGAGAGTTGATTTATTTTAATATTATAAACACACTTCTCTGTGTTTTTACCAATGCTTAAGTGTTGAGCACGTAGGCAAACTTATGTTTCTTTCTGAAGCTAGGGTTGGCAACTGTCCTCCACAAAAATACTGCAACCTGTGGGTGACTGGGCGGGACTGGGCGGGAGTCACAGAATGGCCCTTCTTCATATCCCTACACTTGATACAGCCAATTATATTCTTTTTACAACTGAGCAGTGATTGTATGGCCTTGGCTGCCAGTAACGTTTTTATTTTTACTACCAGCCTATCTTTAATTAGGGTAATTTGTAATGTTTTTATTTATTTATTTTAACATAATCCTCCTTAAAGTGATGGTAAACATCAACATATGGAATATGGATTGCATAAAATGTATAATGGCACCTTTTCTTAGTTTTAACACCTTTCCTGAGGGGGTTAAAATTGTTCCGTAGTTTATCTTTCTTGCCCCCACCAGTGCCGGCTCACTTTAAAGGAAGCTTTTTTTTCCAGTGGGGACAGATTCCCCGGTCATCCAGATTCTTACTGAATGGCTCACACAGCAGTGAATTGTGTATATATATCTGCTAGCTTCAGTTTTTGTTGATTGTTTTCTATCTGGTAAATGTAGTACTGCATCATTATGGAGTGCTTTATACAGGTGAACAAAGATAACCCAGTGGGAAAGGGGTTTCTGTTTTTATTTCATGCTGTAACTTTTTTTGTATTATGCTTGATACAGACACTTTTTCTGGTCAAACTATAAATTTACAGAAATAACTTATTTAACAGAAAAACTATCTGGAATTGCTTGTGAGCAAGTAACAGAACTGCAGGAGTATATGTTGAAGCTTGTTACATGTGCAACACTATCACACTGGTGCACAGGCTTGCTCAGGTTTTAACAGCCAAATAGATAAAATAGAAAATCTGGACAGTATTGCCCAGAATGTTTTTCTTTTTCCTCAATGCTCTTGCCTGTCCTGTCAAAGATGGCAGAGGAAGTGCATGCGTACAGGAGCCCAATAAGGGCTGGGCTTCCTGAGTGGGGAATGGTTAGGGGGGTTGGTGGGAAGGCCCCACAAGGGGGGCGAGGTGCATAGGGATTGGCTAAGAGGAACAAAGGCAGAGGAGGGGCCAGGGTTACTTAGGGTGAGGCACAGCAAGCAGAGGCCATTCTAACATTTTTCAAGTGGCGGCGAAGGCAGTGAGAGAGGCAGGGGGGCTAGTATTGGAGCACCTTATGATAGCAGCAAAGCGAGAGGAGATCTTTTGTAGGGACGGGGTGCACCTTACGGAAGAAGGGAATGACCAGCTACTGAAGGACATCGTAATGATGATCCAGGACATAAAAAAGGTAAGGAAAGGTCACGGAGGGCAAAGAGAATAGTTGGCTGAAAGAGGAGGCTCTTTTCATGGCAGTGAAATTCGTGTACGGCACGTGGGCGGAGCATGAGGGGGTGGGAGGATCTCGTGGCATACACTAGCCTGGAGGGGTGACCCGGTGGTCTATCTAATAGGCGGGCTATGACATGGGTTCTCCTTCCCCCCTCTTGCCCTGCCAGGGGTGGGGTGTGTGGTACCTAAGTGGGACCCTAAGTTCATGTTATATGCAAATGCTGGTGCATTTTTTGGTGATGAGTTAAGTTAATAGTTCATTTGCAAATTTTTTGCTCTCCAAACAAAATTGCTACTGATTGGCAAAATTTAAATAAATAATGACCTTTCCATTTTCCGCCATAACTAACGTGTCTGTGTGCTTATTTCAGGTTGGAATATTAACGTAATAGGAATTAAGAAGTAGGGTTTAAGTGTTTAATGGTAAACAAATTAAAGATGCCCTTAAAGATGGCAGAGGAAGCGCCTGCGTACAGGAGCCCAATAAGGGCTGGGCTTCCTGAGTGGGGAATGGTTAGGGGGGTTGGTGGGAAGGTCCACAAGGGGGCGAGGTGCATAGGGATTGGCTAAGAGGGACAAAGGCAGAGGAGGGGCCAGGGTTACTTAGGGCGAGGCACAGCAAGCAGAGGCCATTCTAACATTTTTCTTTGTTTCCCACCCTCCCTCCATAGAAGCTGTAAAGGCAAGAAAACCTGAACTCGGAGAGGTCACTGGAGCGGAGAGCAACATGGCACGGATAGGGGCATGATATTGGCTAGTTAGTCGAGTCGAAGTAAGACCGTCCGTGTCCCTCATTACGAGGACGAACGCAGCTGCAATGGAAGGTGGCAGGTGACTCGTGTAGTCTATGCCAACCCAAAATTAAAATACCAAGCAACTGTTTATGCTAGAATATCCTGTGGTCATGGTTATGCAGTGAAATTTGGGTCCGGCACGTGGGTGGGGCACGAGGGGGTGGGAGGATCCTGTGGCATACACTAGCCTAGAGGGGTGACCTGGTGGTCTATCTAATAGGCAGGCTATGCCATGGGTTCTCCTTCCCCCCTCTTACCCTGCCAGGGGTGGGGTGTGTGGTACCCCCCCAATACGTGGGACCCTAAGTTCATGTTATATGCAAATGCTGGTGCATTTTTTGGTGATGAGTTATGTTATTTGTTCATTGGTGAATTTTTTGCTCTCCAAACAAAATTGCCACTGATTGGCAAAATTTAAATAAATAGTGACCTTTCCATTTTTCGCCATAACTAACGTGACTGTGTGGTTATTTCAGGTTGGAATATTAAGGTAATAGGAATTAAGAAGTAGGGTTTAAGTGTTTAATGGTAAACAAATCGAAGCCTCCAAGCCCTTATGCATAAAGACACAAACTTGCGCTAGTAATTCTTATTTTTTGGGAGGCAAACAGTTTTAATTTTTCTTGACAGGAATTCTTATTTAGATCTAGATTCGCCCAAGTAGTGAAAAACAATATGTTATTTGTACTCCAGTGTAAGTATTGCCTCATACCGAAGACACTGAAATATTAGCTTGCAAGGCATCTTTTTATACCAGCTAATCCGGATTCTAAATTATATTGACCATTCATTTTTTTTTCTGCTTTCCAAAGAGTAGATGAGATCTAGCAGTTTAAGAGACCAGTCAATGCTCACATTTGATCAGTCAAATGTCTCTACCAAAGGACACATAACTCCTTTATAGGGCTGTTATCACATATTTAAATCCACTGTGTGTAGAGTGGATACAAGCAGAAAAGGGAGCAAAATAAAATAAAAAGAAGGGTGATTTATGTGGTAAAATAATGGATATGTTTCTGGGAGTAAAAATGACCATACCTGATGAAAAGGAGAGACCGGAGGCTGTAGAGAAGCCATTGGGCAGTTAGTTGCTCACTACTACATGGAAGTAGCTGAACAAACTTAAGCAGTCATGGTTTCTGCACGTTCTTCTTGTTTCTAAGCCTATGACTATTAGTTATATAGGCTCTTCTAGTTTTGCAGATTCCCATGAGGTCCTGACTGCAGCAACTGCAGTTAATTAAGGAGGAAAATAAACTGCCACGCTGTTTAAAGAGTGAGACAACAACTGACGCTGCCACCATAGAAGGGGTTACATGAAAAGTTAGGAAGGAAGCCGCATACTGCAAGAGGTGGCAGTTGCTGCCCAACTGGACTATCAGCTCTATAGTCTGATCAGACCTCCCTATCCCTCCAACTCATTATTTATCTCAAAATAGCCACCTGATAAGAACAGCAATAATCCCAGCTTGTACAATCAGCAGCTGTATTTGAACGAGAGTAAGATCTGATGCCTCTGCTCAAGCTAAGTATTGTAATTTATTATACTTGAAAATATTTGTTAAAAGCATCCTATTCCATAAATATGACTTATATTAAAATGAACTAACAATTATTGTGGCAGGAGAGCTTTACAAAATAGAAAAAACTCAAATGCATATCATATATCAGGAATTAAACATTAAGGGCAAGATTACGTGTGGAGCGCAAAATTGCGCTTTCGCAAAAGCGTGATATTTGAGCTCCACTCATAATACCAGCGCACTCAAATGTGTGCTCTTATTATTGGTAAAGCGCAATGCAAACGCGACCTTGTGTTCGCATTGCATGGAAGCTACTCACTTCCATAGGCTCCAATGGGAGCCTCGTTCTAATGCCGTCATACACTGCACAGAACCTAGCGCAGCAAAGGGGAAAGTTGCACAGCGATGGGCAGCAAAAGTGTAAGTATATATGTATATGAATATATACATAGATATTCATGTGTTTATATGTGTATATATAAATAAATATATATGTATATAAGCATATACATATATATTTTGATTATTAACACAGTCCCCATAGACCGCAATCTAAAGGCACTTTTCAGTGCTGTTTTTTTTTTTCTAACTTCCCACATCTGCAAACTTTAAGCCCTTAAAACTGCTTTGTGTAGTTATTATTTTAAAAATATATTTTATTTTAAAAAGCAACACTACAGTTACTTTTGTGGTAATTGGGGGACATTTTTAAAGGTAACCCGAGGTTTGACCTCTAGTTAATTTTCAGAGCACTTACTGCTACTGCGGGCTCGTGAGAGCATTAACCAGCCACTTGTAATGGATGGTTATTTAAGGTGTGCCCATAAACGGGCGAATTTGCCCATTTACTGGTGAATGTTAAATTAGCACTCCACATGTAATCAAGCCCTAAATTGCAAAATGTTTCAATGAAAATATTTATCGCTCTCAAGCCCTGTTAGGGACAGATTTAAGTGGGCATCTCTACAATGATAAATCACCATACAGAATATAGCAGGGTTAGACTTCTGTAGGCTGGAGTACACAATTCTCATGGAAACCTGAAAAAGTCACTATTATTAGAGTTAAAGGTAAAAGTAATAATAATGAATAATGAAACTATATTGCATATTTGTTTACTAAACATAAGTATTTTATGGGTATTCCAAAAAGGTGTTGTATGTCTCTTTAAACAAATGTGCTGGAACGCCTCCATACCCTAATGTGATTCTATGGCCCCTATTTATCAAATGTCTTGCGGACCTGATCCGACAGTGCGGATCAGGTCCGCAAGACATCGCTGAATGCGGAGAGCAATACACTCTCCGTATTCAGCATTGCACCGGCAGCTCACAAGAGCTGCTGGTGCAACGCTGCCCCCTGCAGACTCGCGGCCAATGGGCCGCCAGCAGGTGGGTGTCAATCAACCCGTTCGTACTCGTTCATACTCTTTGTGACCGCTGCTTCATAACTGCTGTTTCTGGCGAGCCTGCAGCCTCGCCAGAAACACGGGGCATCAAGCTCCATTCGGAGCTTGATAGATAGGCCCCTATATCCGATAACACAATATAGTTTTACGTTAAGTTGGGGCACTTATGAATACTTTATTGACCTGCCATTTTGTTTTAGGCATTTCCTAAATCTGAATTTCCCATATCTAATAGTGGATTGCCTAGAAATCAGGGTGTGCAAAACTTTACAGCAATTCCCATTTCTTGACTTGAAAGGGAAGCAACATATACACTGGAAATCAAGTTTATAAAATATGCTGTGTAATTTAAAGACAAACTCCAATATGATGTACAGACATAAAAGGTAAAGTAATGAACAGCAAATTCTGTGCTTTGAGGTGTTCTCACCTTGTGATAATTGTTAGCTCCGGCTTGCAGCAGCATTTGCTGTGTAGCTATCAGTTTCTTCCTTCTCTTGTTCTCCTCTTTAACCATTTTCAGCTCCTCAGCTTGTTTCATCATCTCATCCTTAGTCTTCTGATGTTCAGTATCTGCCTCCACCACTCTCTCTTCCAGTTGTGCCACGGCGCTGCTCAGGTACTCTTGGGAACACAGAAGGTACTCAATAGTGAACTGAGCCATTTTGAGGACCTTCAGCAACACTGGATCCACTGGCTGCTGACAGTATGGGCACTTTTCTCCATCCAAATTACAGAATGTTATTGAACTGATGTTCTCCTGGAGTGTGGATACGTCCATTTCACGGGCCACCCTTTCTACATCAATTGCACTGAAACGCCTCCAATCTATTCCATCTCTACGTGGCTGAAATCGAAAGGTTTGCATAGTGCCTTTTGGTGATATAATATAAGGATTTGCTGGATGCTGAGCAGAGGTGGGGATGTATCCTGGCATTTTTAGTGAATGCTGTCTATATCGAGCAGATACCATAGGATAGTATATATTGTCAATGAAAGGCTACATAGGAAACAGGAAAAAAAATATATACCTGTAAATGTAATTAACATATTAAAAGTGGCATTATTTTTACAAACTTTAGAGCATTTTTACCTAAATTTCAGTGTTAATTATCGGTACATAACACAGTCATATACAGTAAATTATCGGCACATCCTACAGTTTCAAAACATATACAGTTCCTGAATCAAATATATATATATATATATATATATATATATATATATATATATATATATATATATATATATATATAGTAATATGGTGAATACCACCTAACAGTGTATGCATGCTTTTGTTAAACACTTTGCTTAATGATTTATTAGGCTGCAATTCCAAATTATCAGAATTCTATTGCAGTTTTAGCAAAATTAGGAAAAAAAAAATCAGAACCCCCAAAAAATAAACATTTTGACAGTATTACATAATCATACAATTTAGCGCTTTGTATTTTTTTGGAATCCACACAATCCTTTACTGTTTTAGTTGCAGTACCAATATTTACACATGGCGTTCGTTTAAAAATACCCAATAACAATGCCACAATCTACAGTATAATGAAAAATATAAAATAAAAGTGATTTTCTAATATCTGTTGTGTAGGTCATTCATCAGTATAACTTTGCTTATTAAATCTCACATTAAAAATGTTCTGAATCTGATTCTGTATTAAGAAGCAATTCACCTTAAAGGGAAAGTCTACTCCAGAATTTTTATTGTTTAAAAAGATAGATAATCCCTTTATTTACCATTCCCCAGTTTTGCATTACCTACACTGTTATATTAATACACTTTTTACCTCTGTGACTACCTTGTTCCTAAGCCTCTGTAGACTGCCTCCTTTATCTCAGTTCTTTTGACAGACATGCATTTTAGCCAATCAGTGCAGATTCTTAAATAACTCCACGAGAGCGAGCACAGTATTATCTATATGACACTCATGGTAAATAAAAATGTTAAATCAAGGCACTAGTAATTTAAGTTGGGCAAAAAGTCAAGTAATGACCGGTGCTTAAGTAAATCAAAAATATGATAATTAGAAAAAGAAAAAGTACTTATAAA
This sequence comes from Bombina bombina, assembly GCF_027579735.1. Classification (NCBI taxonomy): domain Eukaryota; kingdom Metazoa; phylum Chordata; class Amphibia; order Anura; family Bombinatoridae; genus Bombina; species Bombina bombina. The sequence continues at coordinate 210,209,056 of NC_069502.1, forward strand.
TAGCACTCTTGCCTCTATAAATTTATTGTGCAATACACGCAAAAATAGTGGCTTAAAATAAATTAAGCCACCCACACTAATAAAGTTACTGCAGACAGGTACAAAATCAAGATTTTGAGGCCTATTTATCAAGCCGTCATCTGCAAATACGCTGAAATTCCGCAGCGTAATTATGGCGAGCCTGATTCGACCTATTTATCAAAACCTACAGACTGGCAAAAGTTGAAATCTGTGACATAACATACGATCAGCCAGTCTCAGTCCGACACAGATCAATGCGTACGCCATTACAAATTCGGCACTATCTGACAACTTTTGCAAGTTAGCAAACTTCTAACAGGTACGCTAGCCACTATTCCGGCCCAGCGTACCTGGTTTTAAATCTGCCACCCTGGAGGCCGCGGATGCCATAGGAATCAATGGGAGTCTGAAAGCAGCGAAAGCTTATGTTCGATGCTGCCAGATATCCCATTGATTTCTATAGTAGAATAAAAGTTACGTTTACACCTAACATAAGCCCCGAGTCTAAACACCCCTAATCTGCCACCCAACATTGCCGCCACCTAAATAAAAGTTATTAACCCCTATCCCGCCGCTCCAAGACCCCGCGGCAACTAACTAAATGTATTAACCCCTATCCCTCCGCTCCCGGAGCCCACCACATCTTAATAAGTGTATTAACCCCTAAACCCCTGGCCTCCCACCTCACTACCACTTATTAAACCTATTAACCCCTAAACTGCCAGCCCCCCACATCGCCATAAACTAAATTAAGCTATTAACCCCTAAACCTAACAACCCGCTAACTTTACATTAAACATTAACTCATCCCCATCTTATAATAAATTTAAACTTACCTTTAGAATTAAAATAAACTATATTAAACTACTAATTAACCTTGGTTTTTTTATTTTGGGGGGTTGGTTGCGTGGTGGGTTTTACTGTTGGGGGGGTCTTTGTATTTTTTTCAGGTAAAAGAGCTGATTTCTTTAGGGCAATACCCTACAAAAGGCTCTTTTTAAGGGCATTTGGTAGTTTATTGTAGGCTAGGGTTTTTTTATTTTGGGGGCTTTTTTATTTTTATAGGGCTATTAGATTAGGTGTAATTGTTTTTATTTTGGATAATTTCTTTTGTTATTTTTCGTCATTTAGTGTTTGTTATTTTTTGTAATTTAGTATTTTTTTGTAATTTAGTATTTTTACATATTTTTTGTAATTGTAGATTTTTTTTTTTAGTATTTTTACGTTTTTTTAATGGGTAATTTAATTTATTGAATTGATAGTTATTTTAATATTAGTCTAATAGTTATGTTAGTTTAATTTATAGTTTAAACTTAGGTTTTTTTAATTTCCCAGGTAAGTTTTTATTTATTTTAAGATAGGGATCTTGTCATTTTAATTTAAAGTTCAGGGGTTGTTAGGTTTAGGGGTTTATAGTTTAATTTAGTTTTTAGCGATGTAGCGGGCTGTCAGTTTAGGGGTTAATAGGTTTATTTAGTGGCAGTGATGTGGGAGGCTAGATGTTAAGGGGTTAATAACTTAATTCAGTGGTGGCGATGTCAGGGAACAGCGGAATAGGGGTTAATATCTTTATTATAGTGTGGGCGATGTTGGGGTGCAGGGGCATAGGGGTTAATAACTTTATTATAGTGGCGGCGTTATCGGGAGCAGCAGATTAGGGGTTAATAAATTTATTTCAGTGGCAGCGATGTTGGGAGCGGCAGATTGGGGGTTAATAACATTATGTAGGTGTCGGCAATGTCGGGGGCAGCAGATTAGGGGTGTTTAGATGTGGGGTTTATGTTAGGGTTTTCCCCCCATAGACATCAATGTCTATCCATGTTTTCCCCCCCATAGACATCAATGGGGGTGCGTTACGGTATGGAGCTCATCGCCACCATATCGCACGCACAGGGCGGCTTTTCTAAAACATGTAATGGCAGCGCTATGGATGGTCAAATAACGCAACGTTTGTTGCGTTCATTTCGCACCCTCTATAGCGCAAAATGTGTAATCTAGGTGAGTATGAGCTCTTCTTATAACGCTGAAGTGGTAGCGGGATAGACCGCCGAAAAAGCAACAGCTGAGAAGTTGGAGTGCTTCTAATGTGCTCTACCATACAGGACACTCCAGGCAATTTTTAAGCAGTTACCGGGTGATGCGGGTTGCAAACAAGCCTTAGTTGCACCTGTAGAGTTATGCATGCGTGCGTCCACACAATAAAAGAGGATCCTCCTTCCAAACTGTCTGTAAGGACTAGGGGATGTGTTGAGAATGAGCCAACGAGCGTTTCATCTGAGCGGCTTCGTTAATGCTATTTATAAGTACTTTTTTCTTTTCTTTTTTTCTAGTTATCATTTATGACACACATGCACTGAGATAAGAGGCAGTTCAACGGCTTAGAAATTAGCATATGAGCCATACCAAAAAAGCAAAGCAAACTTGATGATAAAAGTAAATTGGAAAGTTGTTTAAAATTGCAGGCCCTCTCTGAATCATGAAAGTTTAATTTTGACTAGACTGTTCCTTTAAAGGGACAGTAAAGTCAAATATAAACTTTAATTGTATGGATAGAGCATGACATTTTAAACAACTTTCCAATTTACTTCTATTATAATTTTGCTTAGTTCTCTTGGTATCCTTTGTAAAGAGTAATCCTAGGTGAGCTCAGGAGCGTGCACATGTCTTAAGCCATCTGACAGCAGTATTTGCAACATTGTTTATATCAATGTTATACATAGTTACAAATACTGGTGCTATAGACTGCTATAGACACGTGCACGCTCCTAAGATATAATCAGTCTACCCAGATTAACTCTTCAACAAAGAATAATAAGAGAGCAAAAGCAAATTTGATTATATAACTAAAATGTAAAGTTGTTTAAAATCACATGCTCTGTTTGAATCATGAAAGAAAAAATATTGGTTTTATGTCCCTTTAAGGGTAAAAAAATAATTTTAGATGTAGCTACAGAGTCATATTTGCTACCTGATTATCCTAAGATCCCTCTGTTTCACCTCTTCCCCAAAGTGCATAAGTCACTGGTCAACGTGAAGGGACGTCCCATAGTGAGTGGGGTGGAGTCCTTACTCTGTAATCGGAATGTATTGACTGCATCTTACAGCCACTTGTGATCTCATTGCCCTCATATTTAAGGGATACTAAACATGTTTTAAAACTAACTAGAGAAGTTGATTGGACAATGGAATCTAAGTGGTTAACTGTAGATGCAGTCTCTCTTTATTCCTGTATACCACATGACAAGGGCCTTGAAGCGGTTTGCTTCTTCCTTGGAAATTTTTCTGAATACACGGAAGACTTTCAAATATACATTGTCAAAGTTGTTGGTTTCCTCCTTACACACAATTTTTTAATGTTTGAAGGAATATACTACCTCCAAAAATGTGGAGCGGCGATGGGGGCAAAGTTTGCCCCATCGTATGCTAATTTATTTCTTGGATATTGGGAATTCTTCCACATTTTTGGGGATAGTAATCCCTTTTGTCACTATATATCTCTGTATAAGAGGTACATAGATGATTTGTTGTTCATATGGAAGGGCTCTCAGTCAGAAGCCAGAGAATTTTGTATGTATTTAAATAACAACCAGATGAACTTGGAGTTCACATTTGAATTTGAGGTGGAATCGATTAATTATCTTGACCTGACCTTGGTAGGACAATCAGATGGTACAGTGAAAACCAGGGCATATAGGAAGCCCATTTCTGGGATTTTAATACTGCATGGCTCTAGTTGCCATCACATGTTCCCCAGGAAATAGTAAAAGGAGAACTTATTAGACTTAAGCGTAATTGCTCAGAACAGAACAATTTCAGAGAACTTGCCACTGATCTGGAGGCCAGATTGAAACAAAGGAAATATCTGTATAAAGCCATACAGAAGGCCAAACAATCAGTGCAAACCAGATCAAGGGAGAGTCTACTAGAAAACAATCTGTCCAATAGTGCAGATAGAAATCTTTTTAAGGGAGTCACTTTTCAGATATGTTCTATTGTTCGCAGGCATTTTCAAATCCTCAAAGCAGATGATAAACTGGTGGAGACTGTAGATAAGGGACTTAGGTGTTCCTATAAGAGGGGCCCAACACTGGGATCCATTCTATCTCCCACCATGTTGCCTGCTAAAGAAAAAGTTACCAGTTCTTGGCTCAGACATCAGGGCATGTATAAGTGTGGTCATGCCAAATGCAAGCCTTGTGATTTTGTGAAAATTACTAACATGTTCTCTAGTTTTGTCACTGGTAAAACCTATAACATCAAATCCTGTTTGAACTGTACTTTCAAATATGTCATCTATTTGCTAGAATGTAAAGTTCAGTACGTTGAACTCACTTCTAGGGACCTGAACACTAGAATCAGAGAACATCTCTCTTCTTTTAAGATGGCAAGGTCTACCACCCCGGTTGTACAACATTTTGGGGTACTGCATGGTGGTAATCTTTCCACCTTTTCATGGTGTGCCATTGAAAAAATTGTAAAGCCCAAAAGGGGTAGCTCTATGGATCGTATCTTAGAGTTGAGGGAAGCCTTTTGGATTTTCACATTGGGGACTCGGATCCCCAATGGACTCAACTCTTAGTATAATATTATGAATTTCTGGAAATAGTAGAAAATTTATTCTGATTATGAGTTCGCACAGTAGTGCCTTTTGGGATGACTCTACCTCCCCTTTTTTGAATTGTTAAACATTTGTATGTGTAAAGATGTTTATTATACATATAAAGCCATCATTGTCATATAGTAGGATATTAATGTTCCAACTTTTTTATCTCCTTTTGACATTTCGTTGATATGTCTATAATTCTGCCGTGTTCTATCTCTCTCTGAGGTTGTTTTGTATTGTGTGCACTGTCCTCTTTTATTATAATAATGTGATGTTATGCTAGGTAACAGTATAACTTATGCCTATATAAATATATATCTATTTTTAGTAATACACAAAACATTGATAAAGCATATATGGGTATTTATTTATTTGAACTTCTATGCCACTATAGGTGACTGGTATTGTCTATGCTGAATATTGTTCAAAGACTATTCAACATTTTGTTATTATACCTATTATTGTTATTCCATCTTACTATATAATGTCATCCTACTGCACAGTGTGGGGGTGTTGTTCATATATCTTTTTTAATTATCCAATGGGATTGTTTGTATGATTATTTAAATGGGTGTGACACCAGGCACTGCAGGCTATGACTATGGTTCACTGCCGAAACGCGTAAGCCATTAGTGCCACACCAACTGGTCTGTGTGCAAGTTGTTGCCATCTATCTATCTTTAACGTTGTGACGAATAAAATTGCTTTTAGAAGAATCCGTGGATGTCTTTCTTCTTATTTAAAAAAATAATTTGCCCTAAAAAAAAAAAAAGAAAGAGAGAAAGGGTCTTTTTCATACAAGATTGTGATTATCAATGTAAAATGTTACAAACTGGAAACTCTGTGACTGGGTGTCACAGATAACCTATAGGAGGCGCTTACTTAACAGGTGGTGTGGGTGGCCCTAGTGTAAATGTGTAATAATAAACACATATGTAAATAAAAACATAACTAAAGTACAAAATTACTATAGAATATAAATTGTTAAAATCATATATAAACTTAATTGGAAAATTAATATGATATGTAAATCAAAAAATATAATAATAAAATAAAAATGCAAATGTATATATAAAAATACACACGTTGTACTGGAAGATGTCCAATATAAACGGTGCAAATAAAAAGTCCCAAATAAAGTCCGTCTGAGAAAGGGAAAAGTGGAGAAGGCAGCTCTCAGTCTTCACTTCACAAGTGATGTAATTTTCTTATATGGACAACTGTAAAAAACAGAAACAGAGGCGCCACATGTGTAGATCAATAGATACCAAGATGTATATCTGGACAAGACACAGGATACTCACAAACGTGAAGGCACTCTCTTGTGCCTGTTAGAGGCAGGCTGGTATTCTAAACAGCAAACCAGCTGGCTGTGTATACGAATCCCCATCGTGATGTCCTGGAGAGATGGATGTCCTGCAAGGCAGTCCTTGCCTGGATAGTGTCCTAGAGGTTGGAACAAGGGAGAAAGGCTGGACAGCCTTTGGGTTACTTGGAAGAGATTGATGCACACACCAGACTTAGTGAATCATAAAACTAGCATTTATTATACAGAATAAAATCGCCAGTAATGTAGCACATTACAGCTGGTGTGTTAAAATCAAATCTCTTATGGTATATAGAGAAGTAAAGCGACGCGTTTCTCGGGAGTGACCCCGTTTCCTCAGGCTTGTATGCTCTATCTATGTCTTAATCACCCTTAAATAGGCCCAAGTAACCACATGTTCACAATAAACACTCTCCTTCCTTCCTTTACTTAAACCAATCAGAACCTTCCTTTCCCCCCACTCCCACTTGTTGCAGTAATTAGTTATTATTTACTAGATAAATTTGTCATTGACAATATACTGTTTATTCCCTCTTATTCTTGTTATATATGCAGGTGATCTTGAGATTTATTAACAAACTTGTTTTTGCGATCGTGTAGAAAGTTACAACCGGGATTATATAAACAAATCATGTGATGTATGTCTAACCCACCAATGATAACGAAGAACTATGGGGCTTGTCTTAAAATCTGAATCCGATTGGTGGGAGTCTATTTAATCATAAACTACATTTCCCATGATTCCTGTGAACTCATTTTGTGTGATCATATTGAGAGTTACAACCGGGATTATATAAACATGTGATATTTACCACCAATAATAACGAAGAACTATGGGGCTTGTCTTAAAATCTGAATCCGGTTGGTGGGAGTCTATTTGTTAATGAACTACATTTCCCATGATTCCTGTGAACTCCTTTTGTGGGTGTGGACCGCACCGGTTTTGTATCCACCGCCATGAGCATCACAGATAATGATTTTCATTGCTCAATACAGGTACACACCCAAAAATCTGATAGGTTGGTATGGCGTAAACACACTAACGTCAAGTTGACCAACCATGTTCAATATACGATCAATAGTGGACTCTATATTATGCCCAAATAAGTTTAAATGTCCAATAATTATGGCTATATGCGTGATAACAAATATGTATATAAAAACGATGTGCAATAAAAATTAATGTGTACGGAACATCGGTGTTATAAAACTATATATTAGAGACCAGGGACTCATTCCTAAATGTCCCTCTTCGCTTATGTGGTGAAGTGACTATATCGCTATGTTTGGTAATGTGCACTGGTGTACCAAGCATATTGCATAAATTAACGTGACTATATCTGTGTGTATTTTTAAATACCCTATAAATAACCGAGATGGTGATCTCTGGACGTGGTGGCAATATTTTAATAAAATGAGTTAAATATAATATATGTGAGTGCATATCGTGTTAACGATATGTATGGTGAATGTCAGCGGGATTCATTTATTAGAAATATTATGTGATTGTTTAGTGCTGCTAGTTGATGTCTATAAGGCTAAGTGCATACGTGTTAATGATATAAAATAAAATAATGAAAAATGTATATGGTAAACAATGAGATCAGTGATAACGGTGTTGATATTTGTTAGAAGTGGCATACAATATAATATTGATTGGTTACTCCATAAAGATGGGGCTAATGGAGGACCATGAATGAAAAGGGAATATAAATGGAGCCTCATAATCTTCCTGCTTATAATTACTAAATATCATATGGTTACAATGATCGTTCTAATATATGTTATTGGTACTGATATATATCCGCATTTGAGGTACTCACTATCATAAGCAACAAGTGGGGGGTGAAAATCCAGTGTACAAAATCACTATAACCACATATATATATATATATATATATATATATATATATATATATATATATATATATATATATATTTCTGTATGTTGCTCTTCAACCGCATAAAAAATAAAAATACTGTAAATGGTATACCCAAAGCAGATGAAATCTATAATATTGATATTCATATTGTAATTTGTCTCCAGAATTACCAAACAATGACATTGACATATGCTATGTGGGTACATCTAAATCTATAGCCTCATTTGTACCTATATTATTGATATTCATATTGCAATTCATCTCAAGATCTATAAAATAGTGACTTATGTTATGTAAATACAGCTGAATCTATAACTTCGTTTAAGCCTGTGGGAAACAAGCTATTGAATTTGAAAATCCAATAGGTTTCCCTCTATCTGAGTTTGGTGAACCTATTATATGTATTGCTTTTCGGAATATTTTCTAAGGGGGTTATTATAAATGGACATTTTCCAGATAAATAATGTTGACAGGTGTGTCTAGACACACTATGTTTGGGTGATTTTGCTTTTATGTTCCTCAGATGTTCACTCCATCTGATGCGAACCTTCCTACAGGTCCTGCCTATGTATTGTATGCCACACTTGCAGGATAGCGCATATATGACGTAGCTGGAGTCACAGGTCATTTTGCTTTTGATGGTAAATTTTTTCTTATTGCTGTGTGACTCTATATTAGTTGTTCCATGGGAAATATATTTACACATGTGGCACAGTCTCTTTCCACATTTATATGTTCCCTTTTTACTAAAAATATGGTTTCCTGTCTTCTCTCCAAATTTTGATGTATTCGTTACCTTTCTTTTTGTCATCACCACCTTACTTGGGGCTAGTTTTTGTTTGTAGGAGGGTGCTCTTCTAAAAACTACTTTAGGTTGTAACGGAAGTGTTTTGTTCAAAATCGGATCTTTTAATAAAATCGGCCAATGTTTTTTTTAAAACTTTGTTAATGTTTTTGTGATTAGAGTTATATTGTGTAATAAATAGTGGTTGTTTATTAAAATTACACTTTTCTTGATTGTCATGTTGCTCTGTGGGAATTGAAGTTAATAGTTGTTCTCTATTTAGATCCCTGGCTCTCTGGGAACCCTTGTCAATAAGTTCAATAGGATATCCTTTCTCTATGAATCTTGATGTTAAAATGGGCGCTTGTAGGTCATACTGTTCTACCGTGCTACAATTCCTACGTAATCGACAGAACTGACTGTATGGAATATTAGTCTTCCATTTTGTTAAATGGTTGCTTGAAAAGTGTAAGAAATTGTTGCAGTCTACCTTTTTGAAGTAGGTAGAGGTGGAAATATTGCCCCAAGGGTCCCAGGCAAGTATAATATCTAAAAATTCTATTTGATCCTTTTGTAAATTGTGAGAAAAACTTATACCCATATTATTGTGATTCAGATATGAAACAAATTCTAATGCTTCTGTTTCTGAACCATCAAAAATAAAAATCAAATCATCTATGTAACGGCCATAGAACACCAGATTGCCCCTCCATTGTGAGTTGTAAATGTATAGGTCTTCAAATTGACCCATAAAAAGATTTGCAAAACTTGGGGCAAATCTGGTGCCCATGGCCGTTCCCTTAATCTGTAAATAAAAAGTGTCTAAAAACTGAAAATAATTGTGTTTCAAAATAAAATTTATAAGAGAAATCAAATATTCTTTTTGTATCCCAGGCATGTAGGGGTCTCTATTCAAATATAACTGTGTTGCTCGTATCCCTAAATCATGGGATATATTTGAATATAGAGATCCAACATCACATGAAAGCCAAAAATAATTACCACTATTAACTTTGATACTGGATAATCTATTGAGTAGGTCCCTGGTATCTTTGATATAAGATGGTAGGTTGATTACATGCTTTTGAAGATAGATGTCTATATACTCGGACAGTTTGTCAGTAATACTATTGATGCCCGCTATTATGGGCCTACCAGGGGGGACCTTATCATCTTTGTGCAGTTTGGGGAGGTGATAGTAATATGGGGTACTGGGGTGGTCGGGTGTGAGGTATCTCTTTTCTTTTTTTGTAAGAATGTCATCTCTGAGCCCTTGCTCTAATAGAAGATTAAGTTTCCTAGTGAAATCGATGGTAGGATCATGAGATAGCTTAATGTAGTATTCTCTATTATCCAAGATACGATGTGCTTCTTTGGTATAGTCTATATAATTTTGTAGGACTATGCCCCCACCTTTATCCGCCTGACGGATGACCAAATTCTTGTCACCCGTCAGGCTTTTGAGGGCTCTGGCTTCATTGGGCCAGGTTTGTTTTTTCCCCATAATTCTTTTGGGCATAGATTCCAAGTCTTCTAAAACTAATTCCTGATATAGGTCGATGTAAGATACCTCTTCTTTCGGTGGATGGAAAGTGGACGGGGGTGCTAATGAGGTATGGATTATTCCCTCAAACAATTCTTCTGTTAGTTGGCTGGGGTCATACATTATTACCGATGGGGGGTTTCTAGTTTGTTGGGAATTTAACAAAACCGGGGCCCCTTCAATGTTTTGTTTTCTTAGGGTCTTAATTGCAAAGTATCTCTGTAATGACAACTTGCGGGTATATTTGTTAAGGTCTACAAACAGTTCAAATATATTATGAGGATTGGGGGGACAATACGATAATCCTCTTCCCAACACGCTCACTTCATCATCGGTAAGATGGTGGGAAGATAGATTAAAGATACCTTTTTTCAATTTTTGAAGTTTGTTTTTTTGTTTGGTTTTCCCTCTCCCTCTCCTTCCCCGTTTGGGTAGGGCCTTTTCTTTTGGTTTGTCCCGGGATTGGGTCTCCTCCATAGAGGTGCCAGATTGGGGGTTCCTAAAAAAACCTCAGCTTGAGGGGTTGGAATGTTGTCCATTCTAGATGGCCCTGGCCTTTCATCTCTGGGATGTTCAAAGCCATTATCTTGAATTGAGTTCAGAGCTTGGAATCTGTTGGATATGGGAATATAATTGGGATTGTTGTGTTCCTGATAATCTGACATTCTTCTATAGTCTCTATCTGTGTATGAGGATCTATGTGAATTCCCATTATTGTTCTGATATTGGTTTCTATGGGGATAAGTTACATTCTGTTGTTGGTGATTGTTAGTATGATTAATATTTTGCATTGTATTCCTATCTGTATAAGCCGGGTGGTTGTGGTGGTAGTTGTTTCTATTCATATTTCTATTTTGTCGTTTGTGGTTCTGGACTACCGTCCATTCACCCTTCTGAGTGTTTTTAGTTCTGTTGTAGGTATATACCTCCCCTTTACTGTAGTCATCCTCATCTCTTTTGAGTTTCAGATTTTTATTAGTTATAATTTCTTTCTGATACTCGTCAATTGATTTAATAGTCTGGTTATTTAGTTTCTGATACTCTACATGTTCTTTATGTACCTCCAATTCTTTCTGTACAGAATCTATCTCCAATCCCACCTCATCTACTAGCTGGAGGTACATAAAGAACATGTAGAGTATCAGAAACTAAATAACCAGACTATTAAATCAATTGACGAGTATCAGAAAGAAATTATAACTAATAAAAATCTGAAACTCAAAAGAGATGAGGATGACTACAGTAAAGGGGAGGTATATACCTACAACAGAACTAAAAACACTCAGAAGGGTGAATGGACGGTAGTCCAGAACCACAAACGACAAAATAGAAATATGAATAGAAACAACTACCACCACAACCACCCGGCTGATACAGATAGGAATACAATGCAAAATATTAATCATACTAACAATCACCAACAACAGAATGTAACTTATCCCCATAGAAACCAATATCAGAACAATAATGGGAATTCACATAGATCCTCATACACAGATAGAGACTATAGAAGAATGTCAGATTATCAGGAACACAACAATCCCAATTATATTCCCATATCCAACAGATTCCAAGCTCTGAACTCAATTCAAGATAATGGCTTTGAACATCCCAGAGATGAAAGGCCAGGGCCATCTAGAATGGACAACATTCCAACCCCTCAAGCTGAGGTTTTTTTAGGAACCCCCAATCTGGCACCTCTATGGAGGAGACCCAATCCCGGGACAAACCAAAAGAAAAGGCCCTACCCAAACGGGGAAGGAGAGGGAGAGGGAAAACCAAACAAAAAAACAAACTTCAAAAATTGAAAAAAACATAATTTATGCTTACCTGATAAATTCCTTTCTTCTGTTGTGTGATCAGTCCACGGGTCATCATTACTTCTGGGATATAACTCCTCCCCAACAGGAAATGCAAGAGGATTCACCCAGCAGAGCTGCATATAGCTCCTCCCCTCTACGTCAGTCCCAGTCATTCGACCAAGAATCAACGAGAAAGGAGTAACCAAGGGTGAAGTGGTGACTGGAGTATAATTTAAAAGATATTTACCTGCCTTAAAACAGGGCGGGCCGTGGACTGATCACACAACAGAAGAAAGGAATTTATCAGGTAAGCATAAATTATGTTTTCTTCTGTTATGTGTGATCAGTCCACGGGTCATCATTACTTCTGGGATACCAATACCAAAGCAAAAGTACACGGATGACGGGAGGGATAGGCAGGCTCATTATATAGAAGGAACCACTGCCTGAAGAACCTTTCTCCCAAAAATAGCCTCCGAAGAAGCAAAAGTGTCAAATTTGTAAAATTTGGAAAAAGTATGAAGCGAAGACCAAGTTGCAGCCTTGCAAATCTGTTCAACAGAGGCCTCATTCTTAAAGGCCCAAGTGGAAGCCACAGCTCTAGTGGAGTGAGCTGTAATTCTTTCAGGAGGCTGCTGACCAGCAGTCTCATAGGCTAAACGTATTATGCTACGAAGCCAAAAAGAGAGAGAGGTAGCAGAAGCTTTTTGACCTCTCCTCTGTCCAGAATAAACGACAAACAGGGAAGAAGTTTGGCGAAAATCTTTAGTTGCCTGCAAGTAGAACTTGAGGGCACGAACTACATCCAGATTGTGTAGAAGACGTTCCTTCTTTGAAGAAGGATTTGGACACAAGGATGGAACAACAATCTCTTGATTGATATTCCTGTTAGTGACCACCTTAGGTAAGAACCCAGGTTTAGTACGCAGAACTACCTTGTCTGAGTGAAAAATCAGATAAGGAGAATCACAATGTAAGGCTGATAACTCAGAGACTCTTCGAGCCGAGGAAATAGCCATTAAAAACAGAACTTTCCAAGATAACAATTTTATATCAATGGAATGAAGGGGTTCAAATGGAACACCCTGTAAAACGTTAAGAACTAAGTTTAAACTCCATGGCGGAGCAACAGCTTTAAACACAGGCTTGATCCTAGCTAAAGCCTGACAAAAAGCCTGGACGTCTGGATTTTCTGACAGACGCCTGTGTAACAAGATGGACAGAGCTGAAATCTGTCCCTTTAATGAACTAGCTGATAAACCCTTTTCTAACCCTTCTTGTAGAAAAGACAATATCCTAGAGATCCTAACCTTACTCCAGGAGTAATGTCTGGATTCGCACCAGTATAGGTACTTACGCCATATTTTATGGTAAATCTTTCTGGTAACAGGCTTCCTAGCCTGTATCAGGGTATCAATAACCGACTCAGAAAAACCACGTTTTGATAAAATCAAACGTTCAATTTCCAAGCAGTCAGCTTCAGAGAAGTTAGATTTTGATGTTTGAATGGACCCTGTATCAGAAGGTCCTGTCTTAGAGGTAGAGACCAAGGCGGACAGGATGACATGTCCACTAGATCTGCATACCAAGTCCTGCGTGGCCATGCAGGCGCTATTAGAATCACTGATGCTCTCTCCTGCTTGATTTTGGCAATCAATCGAGGAAGAAGCGGAAAGGGTGGAAACACATAAGCCATCCCGAAGTTCCAAGGTGCTGTCAAAGCATCTATCAGAACCGCTCCCGGATCCCTGGATCTGGACCCGTAGCGAGGAAGTTTGGCGTTCTGGCGAGACGCCATGAGATCTATCTCTGGTTTGCCCCAACGTCGAAGTATTTGGGCAAAGACCTCCGGATGAAGTTCCCACTCCCCCGGATGAAAAGTCTGGCGACTCAAGAAATCCGCCTCCCAGTTCTCCACTCCCGGGATGTGGATTGCTGACAGGTGGCAAGAGTGAGACTCTGCCCAGCGAATTATCTTTGATACTTCCACCATTGCTAGGGAGCTTCTTGTCCCTCCCTGATGGTTGATGTAAGCTACAGTCGTGATGTTGTCCGACTGAAACCTGATGAACCCCCGAGTTGTTAATTGGGGCCAAGCTAGAAGGGCATTGAGAACTGCCCTCAATTCCAGAATGTTTATTGGAAGGAGACTCTCCTCCTGATTCCATAGTCCCTGAGCCTTCAGAGAATTCCAGACAGCGCCCCAACCTAGTAGGCTGGCGTCTGTTGTTACAATTGTCCAGTCTGGCCTGCTGAATGGCATCCCCCTGGACAGGTGTGGCCGATGAAGCCACCATAGAAGAGAATTTCTGGTCTCTTGATTCAGATTCAGAGTAGGGGACAAATCTGAGTAATCCCCATTCCACTGACTTAGCATGCATAATTGCAGAGGTCTGAGGTGTAGGCGTGCAAAAGGTACTATGTCCATTGCCGCTACCATTAAGCCGATCACCTCCATGCATTGAGCTACTGACGGGTGTTGAATGGAATGAAGGACACGGCATGCATTTTGAAGCTTTGTTAACCTGTCCTCTGTCAGGTAAATCTTCATTTCTACAGAATCTATAAGAGTCCCCAAGAATGGAACTCTTGTGAGAGGAAAAAGAGAACTCTTCTTTTCGTTCACTTTCCATCCATGCGACCTTAGAAATGCCAGAACTAACTCTGTATGAGACTTGGCAGTTTGAAAGCTTGAAGCTTGTATTAGAATGTCGTCTAGGTATGGAGCTACCGAAATCCCTCGCGGTCTTAGTACCGCCAGAAGGGCACCCAGAACCTTTGTGAAGATTCTTGGAGCCGTAGCCAATCCGAATGGAAGAGCTACAAACTGGTAGTGCCTGTCTAAGAAGGCAAACCTTAGATACCGGTGATGATCTTTGTGGATCGGTATGTGAAGGTAAGCATCCTTTAAATCCACTGTGGTCATGTACTGACCCTCTTGGATCATGGGTAAGATTGTCCGAATAGTTTCCATTTTGAACGATGGAACTCTTAGGAATTTGTTTAGAATCTTTAAATCTAAGATTGGCCTGAAAGTTCCCTCTTTTTTGGGAACCACAAACAGGTTTGAGTAGAACCCTTGTCCTTGTTCCGACCGCGGAACCGGATGGATCACTCCCATTATTAACAGATCTTGTACGCAGCGTAGAAACGCTTCTTTCTTTATCTGGTTTGTTGACAACCTTGACAGATGAAATCTCCCTCTTGGGGGAGATAATTTGAAGTCTAGAAGGTATCCCTGAGATATGATCTCTAGTGCCCAGGGATCCTGAACATCTCTTGCCCAGGCCTGGGCGAAGAGAGAGAGTCTGCCCCCCACTAGATCCGGTCCCGGATCGGGGGCTCTCGGTTCATGCTGTCTTTGGGGCAGCAGCAGGTTTCCTGGCCTGCTTGCTCTTGTTCCAGGACTGGTTAGGCTTCCAGCCTTGCCTGTAACGAGCAACAGCTCCTTCCTGTTTTGGTGCAGTGGAGGTTGATGCTGCTCCTGTTTTGAAGTTCCGAAAGGGGCGAAAATTAGACTGTCTAGCCTTAGCTTTGGCTTTGTCTTGAGGTAGGGCGTGGCCCTTACCTCCTGTAATGTCAGCGATAATCTCTTTCAAACCGGGCCCAAATAAAGACTGCCCCTTGAAAGGTATATTAAGTAATTTGGACTTAGAAGTAACATCAGCTGACCAGGATTTTAGCCACAGCGCCCTACGTGCCTGTATGGCGAATCCTGAGTTCTTAGCCGTAAGTTTGGTTAAATGTACTACGGCCTCCGAAATGAAGGAATTAGCTAGTTTAAGGACTCTAAGCCTGTCCGTAATGTCGTCTAGCGTAGATGAACTAAGGTTCTCTTCAAGCGACTCAATCCAAAATGCTGCCGCAGCCGTAATCGGCGCGATACATGCAAGGGGTTGTAATATAAAACCTTGTTGAACAAACATTTTCTTAAGGTAACCCTCTAATTTTTTATCCATTGGATCTGAGAAAGCACAGCTATCCTCCACCGGGATAGTGGTACGCTTAGCTAAAGTAGAAACTGCTCCCTCCACCTTGGGGACCGTTTGCCATAAGTCCCGAGTGGTGGCGTCTATTGGAAACATCTTTCTAAAAATTGGAGGGGGTGAGAACGGCACACCGGGTCTATCCCACTCCTTAGTAACAATTTCAGTTAGTCTCTTAGGTATAGGAAAAACGTCAGTACTCGCCGGTACCGCAAAGTATTTATCCAACCTACACAGTTTCTCTGGTATTGCAACGGTGTTACAATCGTTGAGAGCTGCTAAGACCTCCCCTAGTAATACACGGAGGTTCTCCAATTTAAATTTAAAATTTGAAATATCTGAGTCCAATCTGTTTGGATCAGAACCGTCACCCACAGAATGAAGCTCTCCGTCCTCATGCTCTGCGAGCTGTGACGCAGTATCAGACATGGCCCTAGCATTGTCAGCGCACTCTGTTCTCACCCCAGAGTGATCACGCTTGCCTCTTAGTTCTGGTAATTTAGACAAAACTTCAGTCATAACAGTAGCCATATCTTGTAATGTTATCTGTAATGGCCGCCCAGATGTACTAGGCGCCAAAATATCACGCACCTCCCGGGCGGGAGATGCAGGTACTGCCGCGTGAGGCGAGTTAGTCGGCATAACTCTCCCCTCGCTGTTTGGTGAAATTTGTTCACATTGTACAGATTGACTTTTATTTAAAGTAGCATCAATACAGTTAGTACATAAATTTCTATTGGGCTCCACCTTGGCATTGGAACAAATGACACAGATATCTTCCTCTGAGTCAGACATGTTTAACACACTAGCAAAAAACTTACAACTTGGTTATAATCTTTTTTAGCAAAAAACGTACTGTGCCTCAAAGAGGTACTAACGATTAAATGACAGTTGAAATAATGAACTGAAAAACAGTTATAGCATCAAACTTTAAAACAACAAAACTTTTAGCAAAGGTTTGTTCCCATTAGTAAAATAACAATAATTAAATTTGACATAAAAAATACAAAGCAACGTTTTTATTCACAGTCACTATAAGAATTCTCACAGCTCTGCTGAGAGAATTTACCTCCCTTCAAAGAAGTTTGAAGACCCCTGAGATCTATCAGAGATGAACCGGATCATGCAGGAAATATAAAAGTAACTGACTGGTATTTTTTGATGCGTAGCAAAGAGCGCCAAAAACGGCCCCTCCCTCTCCCACACAGCAGTGAAGAGAAACGAAACTGTCACAATTAAAGCAAAAAAACTGCCAAGTGGAAAATAATGCCCAAATATTTATTCACACAGTACCTCAGCAATGTAAACGATTCTACATTCCAGCAAAAACGTTTAACATGATAAATAGTTATTAAAAAGGATTAGTGACCTTTAACAGAGTAGTTCCGGTGAAATACCATCCCCAGAATACTGAAGTGTATACATACATGTCATTTTAACGGTATGGCAGGATTTTTTCATCAATTCCATTCAGAAAATAAAGACTGCTACATACCTCAATGCAGATTCATCTGCCCGCTGTCCCCTGATCTGAAGCCTTTACCTCCCTCAGATGGCCGAGAACAGCAATATGATCTTAACTACTCCGGTTAAAATCATAGTAAAAAAACTCTGACAGATTCTTCCTCAAACTCTGCCAGAGAAGTAATAACACGCTCCGGTGCTATTTTAAAATAACAAACTTTTGATTGAAGTCATAAAAACTAAGTATAATCACCATAGTCCTCTCACACATCCTATCTAGTCGTTGGGTGCAAGAGAATGACTGGGACTGACGTAGAGGGGAGGAGCTATATGCAGCTCTGCTGGGTGAATCCTCTTGCATTTCCTGTTGGGGAGGAGTTATATCCCAGAAGTAATGATGACCCGTGGACTGATCACACATAACAGAAGAAAGGTATCTTTAATCTATCTTCCCACCATCTTACCGATGATGAAGTGAGCGTGTTGGGAAGAGGATTATCGTATTGTCCCCCCAATCCTCATAATATATTTGAACTGTTTGTAGACCTTAACAAATATACCCGCAAGTTGTCATTACAGAGATACTTTGCAATTAAGACCCTAAGAAAACAAAACATTGAAGGGGCCCCGGTTTTGTTAAATTCCCAACAAACTAGAAACCCCCCATCGGTAATAATGTATGACCCCAGCCAACTAACAGAAGAATTGTTTGAGGGAATAATCCATACCTCATTAGCACCCCCGTCCACTTTCCATCCACCGAAAGAAGAGGTATCTTACATCGACCTATATCAGGAATTAGTTTTAGAAGACTTGGAATCTATGCCCAAAAGAATTATGGGGAAAAAACAAACCTGGCCCAATGAAGCCAGAGCCCTCAAAAGCCTGACGGGTGACAAGAATTTGGTCATCCGTCAGGCGGATAAAGGTGGGGGCATAGTCCTACAAAATTATATAGACTATACCAAAGAAGCACATCGTATCTTGGATAATAGAGAATACTACATTAAGCTATCTCATGATCCTACCATCGATTTCACTAGGAAACTTAATCTTCTATTAGAGCAAGGGCTCAGAGATGACATTCTTACAAAAAAAGAAAAGAGATACATCACACCCGACCACCCCAGTACCCCATATTACTATCACCTCCCCAAACTGCACAAAGATGATAAGGTCCCCCCTGGTAGGCCCATAATAGCGGGCATCAATAGTATTACTGACAAACTGTCCGAGTATATAGACATCTATCTTCAAAAGCATGTAATCAACCTACCATCTTATATCAAAGATACCAGGGACCTACTCAATAGATTATCCAGTATCAAAGTTAATAGTGGTAATTATTTTTGGCTTTCATGTGATGTTGGATCTCTATATTCAAATATATCCCATGATTTAGGGATACGAGCAACACAGTTATATTTGAATAGAGACCCCTACATGCCTGGGATACAAAAAGAATATTTGATTTCTCTTATAAATTTTATTTTGAAACACAATTATTTTCAGTTTTTAGACACTTTTTATTTACAGATTAAGGGAACGGCCATGGGCACCAGATTTGCCCCAAGTTTTGCAAATCTTTTTATGGGTCAATTTGAAGACCTATACATTTACAACTCACAATGGAGGGGCAATCTGGTGTTCTATGGCCGTTACATAGATGATTTGATTTTTATTTTTGATGGTTCAGAAACAGAAGCATTAGAATTTGTTTCATATCTGAATCACAATAATATGGGTATAAGTTTTTCTCACAATTTACAAAAGGATCAAATAGAATTTTTAGATATTATACTTGCCTGGGACCCTTGGGGCAATATTTCCACCTCTACCTACTTCAAAAAGGTAGACTGCAACAATTTCTTACACTTTTCAAGCAACCATTTAACAAAATGGAAGACTAATATTCCATACAGTCAGTTCTGTCGATTACGTAGGAATTGTAGCACGGTAGAACAGTATGACCTACAAGCGCCCATTTTAACATCAAGATTCATAGAGAAAGGATATCCTATTGAACTTATTGACAAGGGTTCCCAGAGAGCCAGGGATCTAAATAGAGAACAACTATTAACTTCAATTCCCACAGAGCAACATGACAATCAAGAAAAGTGTAATTTTAATAAACAACCACTATTTATTACACAATATAACTCTAATCACAAAAACATTAACAAAGTTTTAAAAAAACATTGGCCGATTTTATTAAAAGATCCGATTTTGAACAAAACACTTCCGTTACAACCTAAAGTAGTTTTTAGAAGAGCACCCTCCTACAAACAAAAACTAGCCCCAAGTAAGGTGGTGATGACAAAAAGAAAGGTAACGAATACATCAAAATTTGGAGAGAAGACAGGAAACCATATTTTTAGTAAAAAGGGAACATATAAATGTGGAAAGAGACTGTGCCACATGTGTAAATATATTTCCCATGGAACAACTAGTATAGAGTCACACAGCAATAAGAAAAAATTTACCATCAAAAGCAAAATGACCTGTGACTCCAGCTACGTCATATATGCGCTATCCTGCAAGTGTGGCATACAATACATAGGCAGGACCTGTAGGAAGGTTCGCATCAGATGGAGTGAACATCTGAGGAACATAAAAGCAAAATCACCCAAACATAGTGTGTCTAGACACACCTGTCAACATTATTTATCTGGAAAATGTCCATTTATAATAACCCCCTTAGAAAATATTCCGAAAAGCAATACATATAATAGGTTCACCAAACTCAGACAGAGGGAAACCTATTGGATTTTCAAATTCAATAGCTTGTTTCCCACAGGCTTAAACGAAGTTATAGATTCAGCTGTATTTACATAACATAAGTCACTATTTTATAGATCTTGAGATGAATTGCAATATGAATATCAATAATATAGGTACAAATGAGGCTATAGATTTAGATGTACTCACATAGCATATGTCAATGTCATTGTTTGGTAATTCTGGAGACAAATTACAATATGAATATCAATATTATAGATTTCATCTGCTTTGGGTATACCATTTACAGTATTTTTATTTTTTATGCGGTTGAAGAGCAACATACAGAAATATATATATATATATATATATATATATATATATATATATGTGGTTATAGTGATTTTGTACACTGGACTTTCACCCCCCACTTGTTGCTTATGATAGTGAGTACCTCAAATGCGCATATATATCAGTACCAATAACATATATTAGAACGATCATTGTAACCATATGATATTTAGTAATTATAAGCAGGAAGATTATGAGGCTCCATTTATATTCCCTTTTCATTCATGGTCCTCCATTAGCCCCATCTTTATGGAGTAACCAATCAATATTATATTGTATGCCACTTCTAACAAATATCAACACCGTTATCACTGATCTCATTGTTTACCATATACATTTTTCATTATTTTATTTTATATCATTAACACGTATGCACTTAGCCTTATAGACATCAACTAGCAGCACTAAACAATCACATAATATTTCTAATAAATGAATCCCGCTGGCATTCACCATACATATCGTTAACACGATATGCACTCACATATATTATATTTAACTCATTTTATTAAAATATTGCCACCACGTCCAGAGATCACCATCTCGGTTATTTATAGGGTATTTAAAAATACACATAGATATAGTCACGTTAATTTATGCAATATGCTTGGTACACCAGTGCACATTACCAAACATAGAGATATAGTCACTTCACCACATAAGCGAAGAGGGACATTTAGGAATGAGTCCCTGGTCTCTAAAATATAGTTTTATAACACCGATGTTCCGTACACATTAATTTTTATTGCACATCGTTTTTATATACATATTTGTTATCACGCATATAGCCATAATTATTGGACATTTAAACTTATTTGGGCATAATATAGAGTCCACTATTGATCGTATATTGAACATGGTTGGTCAACTTGACGTTAGTGTGTTTACGCCATACCAACCTATCAGATTTTTGGGTGTGTACCTGTATTGAGCAATGAAAATCATTATCTGTGATGCTGATGGCGGTGGATACAAAACCGGAGCGGTCCACACCCACAAAAGGAGTTCACAGGAATCATGGGAAATGTAGTTCATTAACAAATAGACTCCCACCAACCGGATTCAGATTTTAAGACAAGCCCCATAGTTCTTCGTTATTATTGGTGGTAAATATCACATGTTTATATAATCCCGGTTGTAACTCTCTATATGATCACACAAAATGAGTTCACAGGAATCATGGGAAATGTAGTTTATGATTAAATAGACTCCCACCAATCGGATTCAGATTTTAAGACAAGCCCCATAGTTCTTCGTTATCATTGGTGGGTTAGACATACATCACATGATTTGTTTATATAATCCCGGTTGTAACTTTCTACACGATCGCAAAAACAAGTTTGTTAATAAATCTCAAGATCACCTGCATATATAACAAGAATAAGAGGGAATAAACAGTATATTGTCAATGACAAATTTATCTAGTAAATAATAACTAATTACTGCAACAAGTGGGAGTGGGGGGAAAGGAAGGTTCTGATTGGTTTAAGTAAAGGAAGGAAGGAGAGTGTTTATTGTGAACATGTGGTTACTTGGGCCTATTTAAGGGTGATTAAGACATAGATAGAGCATACAAGCCTGAGGAAACGGGGTCACTCCCGAGAAACGCGTCGCTTTACTTCTCTATATACCATAAGAGATTTGATTTTAACACACCAGCTGTAATGTGCTACATTACTGGCGATTTTATTCTGTATAATAAATGCTAGTTTTATGATTCACTAAGTCTGGTGTGTGCATCAATCTCTTCCAAGTAACCCAAAGGCTGTCCAGCCTTTCTCCCTTGTTCCAACCTCTAGGACACTATCCAGGCAAGGACTGCCTTGCAGGACATCCATCTCTCCAGGACATCACGACGGGGATTCGTATACACAGCCAGCTGGTTTGCTGTTTAGAATACCAGCCTGCCTCTAACAGGCACAAGAGAGTGCCTTCACGTTTGTGAGTATCCTGTGTCTTGTCCAGATATACATCTTGGTATCTATTGATCTACACATGTGGCGCCTCTGTCAATGTAAAATGTTAAAGGGACACTGAACCCACATTTTTTCTTTCATGATTCAGATAGAGCATGCAATTTCAAGCAACTTTCTAACTTACTCCTATTATGAAATTTTCTTTGTTCTCTTGCTATCTTTATTTAAAAGCAGGAATTTAAAGCTTAGGAGCCAGCCCATTTCAGGTTCAGCAGCCTGGATAGCGCTTGCTTATTGGTGGCTACATTTAGCAAACCAATAATCAAGAGCATAACCCAGGTTCTCAAACAAAAATGGACCTGCTTTTAAGCTTTACATTCCTACTTTTTAAATAAAGATAGCAAGAGAACAAAAAAATGATAATAGGAGTAAATTAGAAAGTTGCTTATAATTGTATGCTCTATCTGACTAATTAAAGAAAAAATGTGGGTTTAGTGTCCCTTTAAGGAGAGAGTAGGGATTTTTTTCAGTTTTCCATATCATAACAGTATATTGGCCTAGATTCATGAATGTTTGTATGGACTGTATACAGGCGTTTCAGGATCAATACAGTTTGTGAGGTCCCTTCCTGGAGTCATTAAAGCAGATTGCTCCAAAAAACCTGAGTAACTCTCTAAGGGTTATTTTCCACATTTAATGAAGAGAAGGCAAAACTAACACAGAACAATATAGTAAGCAATGAAATGCTTTTGATGGAAAGATTTTTTTTTTTAAATGTACAGATTATATATATATATATATATATATATATATATATATATATGCGACTCTGTACATTTATAGTTATGTATTTATATATGTATTTACAGACATTCATACACATATAAACACAATAATACACATCAATACACATGTACACAGCAAAATATATATATATATATATATATATATATACACAGAGAGAGAAATGCACTCACAGGAACGAACAACCAGCTCAATACCATTGTTAGCCTGTTCTATGGCGATTTACCACCTGGGTGCAGCTTCTTTTAGCCCAGCAATGCTTTTCACAGAGTAGAACTTTCCTGTAGTATATCAGTCTGATCCCGCCTATTACGGTCAGTCCAGTGCCGAAATACCAGGCAATTCCTCTCTGAACAAGGAACACAGCAACCCCAGACGATCGTTTCGGCCTTCATTGGGCCTCGTCAGTGAGGTGTAGCAGTATTCCTCTAAGCACACTGAGCAAGGAGTCCACGTCTGGTTTCCCCTTTCTCCTACATTGGTGTGTCCGGTCCACGGCTTCATCCTTACTTGTGGGAATATTCTCTTCCCCAAGAGGAAATGGCAAAGAGAGCACAGCAAAAGCTGCCCATATAGCCCCCCCTCTGGCTCCGCCCCCCAGTCATTCTCTTTGCCGCTCTGAACAAGTAGCATCTCCACGGGGATGGTAAAGAGTATGTGGTGTTAGTTGTAGTTTTATTTCTTCTATCAAGAGTTTGTTATTTTAAAATAGTGCCGGTTTGTACTATTTACTCTACAACAGAAAGTGATGAAGAGTTCTGTTAAAAGAGGAGTATGATTTTAGCAACAGTAACTAAAATTTATTGCTGTTCCCACGCAGGACTGTTGAGCCCAGAGAACTTCAGTTGGGGGGAACAGTTTGCAGACTTTTCTGCTCCAGGTATGACTAGTCTCTTTTCTAACAAGACATAGTAATGCTAGAAGACTGTCATTTCCCTTTTGGGATCGGTAAGCCATTTTCTTAGACTCATAACAGAATGAAGGCTTATAAATGGGCTATATACTGGTTGACACTATTGTGGGCTAAATCGATTGATTTATATAATATTTATATGATTTTTGGAGTGTTTTGAGACTTGGAAACACTTTTGGGAACGTTTTATTACGCCTGGCAGTGTGTTAGACACCTAATCTAGTCAGGAAGGCCCCTTCACTCTGGTATGCAGAGGGAGGAAGCCTCATTTTCGCGTCTTAATTGCGCAGTTACTTCTGGAAGCAGTGCATGCAGCTTCATGTGAGAGGGTCCTGTGGCCACAAAAACGATTCTAAGAGGCTTATTTCTGTGGTGAATAACCCCCAAGGAAGGTAAAGCCGCAGCAAAAGGCTGTGGCAGGGACTGTAGTGGGTTTAAACTGCTAAATTGAACAATTAGCTCCGGTTTGCTCATTTAAGGGGTTAAAAACTTTGGTGTGCAATACTTTCAAAGCATTAAGACACTAGGGTGCAAATTTCGTAAAGATCGGATAATTCCTTCATAGTTTTTCAAACATTCAGAAATAAAGTGTACTCTGTTTATTATTTAAAGAGACAGTAACGGTTTTGTTTAAAAACGTTTTTTTTTGCATTAATAGCCTGACTAAGTCTGTCTAACATGTCTGTACCTTCAGATAGATTATGTTCTGTGTATATGGAGGCCAAGGTGATTCCCCCTTTAAATGTATGTGAAAATTGTGCCATGGCGTCCAAACAAAGGACAGTAATGTCACATTTAATAAGGTTGCCCAAGATGATTCTTCAAATGAAGGTAGTGGGGATAGTTCATCATCCTCTCCTTCTGTGTCAACACCAGTTATGCCCGCGCAGGCGACACCTAGTACATCTAGCGCGCCAATGCTTGTTACTATGCAACAATTAACTGCAGTAATGGATAATTCTATAGCAAATCTTTTATCCAAGCTGCCAACACTTCCCAGAAAGCGTGATTGCTCAGTTTTGAATACAGAGGATGAGCAAGTGGGCGCTGATGATAGTTTATCTGTAATACCCTCACACCAGTCTGAATTGGCAGTGAGGGAGGGGCTGTCTGAGGGAGAAATTTCTGATTCAGGAAAAGTTTCTCAGCAGGCAGAACCTGATATCGTGACGTTTAAATTTAAGTTAGAACATCTCCCTGCCCTGCTTAAGGAGGTGCTAACTACTCTTGACAATTGCGACTCTTTGGTAATTCCAGAGAAATTGTGCAAAATGGACAAATTCCTTGAGGTCCCTGTGCACGCTGATGCCTTTCCGATACCCAAGAGGGTGGCGGACATAGTGAACAAGGAGTGGGAGAAGCCAGGTATACCTTTTGTCCCACCTCCTATATTTAAGAAAATGTTCCCCATTGTCGACCCCAGAAGGGACGCATGGCAAACAGTCCCTAAGGTTGCAGGAGCAGTTTCTACGTTGGCCAAGCGCACGACTATTCCCATTGAGGACAGTTGTGCTTTCAAAGATCCTATGGATAAAAAATTGGAAGGATTGCTTAAAAAGATATTTGTTCAGCAAGGTTTCCTTCTTCAGCCAATTTCGTGCATTATTCCTGTCACCACGGCGGCATCTTTTTGGTTCGAGGAACTAGAAAATTCGCTCAATAAGGAGACTCCATGTGAGGAAGTCATGGACAGAATTCACGCACTAAAGTTGGCTAATTCCTTTATTTTAGATGCCGCTTTGCAATTGGCAAAATTAGCGGCGAAAAATTCAGGTTTTGCAATTGTGGCGCGCAGAGCGCTTTGGCTAAAATCTTGGTCGGCGGATGTGTCATCCAAGACAAAATTGCTTAATATTCCTTTCAAAGGTAAGACCCTTTTTGGGCCAGAATTGAAGGAGATTATTTCAGACATCACTGGGGGAAAGGGCCATGCCCTCCCACAGGATAGGCCTTTCAAGGCTAAGAACAAATCTAATTTTCGCTCCTTTCGCAACTTCAGGAACGGACCGTCTCCTAACTCTGCAGCCTCTAGACAAGAGGGTAACGCTTCCCAGGCTAAGCCAGCATGGAAACCAATGCAAGGCTGGAACAAGGGTAAACAGGCCAAGAAGCCTGCTGCTGCTACCAAGACAGCATGAAGGGGTAGCCCCCGATCCGGGACCGGATCTAGTAGGGGGCAGATTTTCTCTCTTTGCTCAGGCTTGGGCAAGAGATGTTCAGGATCCCTGGGCACTAGAAATAGTCTCTCAGGGTTATCTTCTAGAATTCAAGGAACTTCCTCCAAGGGGAAGGTTCCACATGTCTTGCTTATCTTCAGACCAGATAAAGAGACAGGCATTCTTACATTGCGTAGGAAATCTATTAAAGATGGGAGTGATACACCCAGTTCCAACAGTGGAACAAGGTCAGGGGTTTTACTCAAACCTGTTTGTAGTTCCCAAAAAAAGAGGGAACTTTCAGACCAATTCTGGATTTAAAAATTCTAAACAAATTCCTCAGAGTTCCATCGTTCAAAATGGAAACCATTCGAACGATTTTACCAACAATCCAGGAGGGTCAATACATGACTACCGTGGATTTAAAGGATGCGTACCTACATATCCCTATCCACAAAGATCATCATCAGTTCCTAAGGTTCGCCTTTCTGGACAAACATTACCAGTTTGTGGCTCTTCCATTCGGTTTAGCCACTGCTCCCAGAATTTTCACAAAGGTGCTAGGGTCCCTTCTAGGGGTTCTAAGACCGATGGGCATTGCAGTGGCACCTTACCTAGACGACATCCTAATCCAAGCGTCGTCCCTTTCCAGATCAAGGGCTCATACAGACATTGTATTAGCTTTTCTCAGGTCTCACGGGTGGAAGGTGAACATGGAAAAGAGTTCCCTGTCCCCGTCTACAAGAGTTCCTTTTCTGGGAACAATAATAGATTCTGTAGAAATGAAGATTTTTCTGACAGAGGTCAGAAAATTAAAGCTTTTAAAGGCTTGTCAAGTTCTTCAATCTATTACTCAGCCTTCCATAGCTCAGTGCATGGAAGTAATAGGTTTAATGGTTGCAGCAATGGACGTGGTTCCTTTTGCTCAAATTCATCTAAGACCATTGCAACTGTGCATGCTCAAACAGTGGAATGGGGATTATGCAGACTTGTCTCCCCAGATTCAAGTAGACCAGTTAACCAGAGACTCACTCCGTTGGTGGTTGACTCAGGATCACCTGTTCTCAGAGAATGAGTTTCCGCAGACCAGAGTGGGTCATTGTCACGACCGACGCCAGTCTATTAGGCTGGGGCGCGGTCTGGTACTCCCTGAAAGCTCAGGGTCTATGGTCTCGGGAAGAGTCTCTTCTCCCGATAAACATCCTGGAACTGAGAGCGATATTCAACGCGCTCCGGGCTTGGCCTCAACTAGCGAAGGCCGGATTCATAAGATTTCAGTCGGACAACATGACGACTGTAGCTTACATCAATCATCAGGGAGGAACAAAGAGTTCCTTGGCGATGAGAGAGGTATCCAAGATCATCAAATGGGCGGAGGATCACTCCTGCCATCTATCTGCAATTCACATCCCAGGAGTAGACAACTGGGAGGCGGATTATTTGAGTCGTCAGACTTTCCATCCGGGGGAGTGGGAACTCCACCCGGAGGTCTTTGCCCAGTTAACTCAATTATGGGGCATTCCAGACATGGATCTGATGGCGTCTCGTCAGAACTTCAAGGTTCCTCGCTACGGGTCCAGATCCAGGGATACCAAGGCGACACTGGTGGATGCATTAGTGGCGCCTTGGTCGTTCAACCTAGCTTATGTGTTTCCACCGTTTCCTCTCCTTCCCAGGCTCGTAGCCAGGATCAAACAGGAGAAGGCCTCGGTGATTCTGATAGCTCCTGCATGGCCACGCAGGACTTGGTATGCAGACCTGGTGAATATGTCATCGGCTCCACCGTGGGAGCTACCTTTGAGACAGGATCTTCTAGTACAAGGTACATTTGAACATCCAAATCTAGTCTCTCTGCAGCTGACTGCTTGGAAATTGAACGCTTGATTTTATCTAAGCGTGGGTTTTCAGATTCAGTTATAGATACTCTGGTCCAAGCCAGAAAACCTGTGACTAGGAAAATTTACCATAAAATATGGAAAAAATATATCTGTTGGTGTGAATCCAAGGGATTCTCTTGGAGTAAAATTAAAATTCCTAAGATTCTTTCCTTTCTCCAAGAGGGTTTGGATAAAGGGTTGTCAGCGAGTTCTCTAAAAGGACAAATATCTGCTTTGTCTGTTTTGTTACACAAACGCCTGGCAGCTGTGCCAGATGTACAAGCTTTTGTACAGGCCTTAGTCAGAATCAAGCCTGTTTACAGACCCATGACTCCTCCATGGAGTCTAAATTTAGTTCTTTCAGTTCTTCAAGGGGTTCCGTTTGAACCTCTACATTCCATAGATATTAAGTTACTATCTTGGAAAGTTCTGTTTTTGGTTGCTATTTCTTCTGCTAGAAGAGTTTCTGAATTGTCTGCTTTGCAGTGTGATCCACCCTATCTGGTATTCCATGCAGATAAGGTTGTTTTGCGTACCAAACCTGGTTTTCTTCCAAAAGTGGTTTCCAACAGGAATATTAACCAGGAAATAGTTGTTCCTTCTCTGTGTCCAAATCCAGTTTCGAAGAAGGAACGTTTGTTACACAATTTAGATGTGGTCCATGCTTTAAAATTCTATTTAGATGCAACAAAGGATTTCAGACAGACTTCATCTTTATTTGTCGTTTATTCTGGTAAGAGGAGAGGACAGAAAGCTACTGCTACCTCTCTTTCTTTTTGGCTGAAGAGCATCATCCGATTGGCTTATGAGACTGCCGGACGGCAGCCTCCTGAACGAATTACAGCTCACTCTACTAGAGCTGTGGCTTCCACATGGGCCTTCAAGAACGAGGCTTCTGTTGATCAGATATGTAAGGCAGCGACTTGGTCTTCTCTGCACACTTTTGCCAAATTTTACAAATTCGATACTTATGCTTCTTCGGAGGCTATTTTTGGGAGAAAGGTTTTGCAAGCCGTGGTGCCTTCCGTTTAGGTAACCTGACTTGTTCACTCCCTTCATCCGTGTCCTAAAGCTTTGGTATTGGTTCCCACAAGTAAAGATGAAGCCGTGGACCGGACACACCAATGTAGGAGAAAACAGAATTTATGCTTACCTGATAAATTTCTTTCTCCTACGGTGTGTCCGGTCCACGGCCCGCCCTGGCTTTTAGTCAGGTTTCAAATTTTTTCTTTCTATACACTACAGTCACCACGGCACCCTATGGTTTCTCCTTTTTCTCCTAACCGTCGGTTGAATGACTGGGGGGCGGAGCCAGAGGGGGGCTATATGGGCAGCTTTTGCTGTGCTCTCTTTGCCATTTCCTGTTGGGGAAGAGAATATTCCCACAAGTAAGGATGACACACCGTAGGAGAAAGAAATTTATCAGGTAAGCATAAATTCTGTTTTTTCACATAGGGAGACTAAATACACACAGAGAGGAATTGCCTGGTATTTCGGCGCTGGACTGACCGTAATAGGTGGGATCAGACTGATATACTACAGGAAAGTTCTACTCTGTGAAAGGCATTACTGGGCTAAAAAAGCTGCACCCAGGTGGTAAATCGCCATAGAACAGGCTAACAATGTTATTGAGCCAGTTGTTCGTTCCTGTGAGTGCACTTCTCTCTGTATGTATTTAGTCTCCTTATGGGAAAAAGGGGCAACCAGACGTGGACTCCTTGCTCAGTGTGCTTAGAGGAATATAGCTACACCTCACTGACGAGGCCCAATGAAGGCCGAAACGATCGTCTGGGGTTGCTGTGTTCCTTGTTCAGAGAGGAATTGCCTGGTATTTCGGCGCTGGACTGACCGTAATAGGCGGGATCAGACTGACATACTACAGGAAAGTTCTACTCTGTGAAAGGCATTACTGGGCTAAAAAGCTGCACCCAGGTGGTAAATCGCCATAGAACAGGCTAACAATGTTATTGAGCCAGTTGTTCGTTCCTGTGAGTGCACTTCTCTCTGTATATATATATATATATATATATATATATATATATATATATATATATATATATATATATATAATTATTTTTTTTTTATTATTATTTTTTTTTAATACACCACCACCAAAAAGATATTGACTCACTGAAGGCTCATATGATGGTTAGCATTTTTTTGCAATTAAGTATTTTTTAATTAAGTTATGTGCATTGTTTTTTTATGATCTGTTTTTGGGGGGGGGGTTTAGAGATAATGCTATTGCACACTTAATAGACTACAGTATAGTGTAAATATAGCTTTTATATGTACTGTGAAACATAGTGACTCACTTTATTGATATATTGGCTTCATTGCGGTGGTCTGGAACTGAACCAGCAATATCTCTGAGGTACGCCTGTGTAGACATATGCACATTGGATTGAGCTCGCATTCTATTGGCTGTTCCGATCAGCCAATAGAATGCGAGCTCAATCTGATTGGCTGATTGGATCAGCCAATCCGATTGAACTTGAATCTGATTGGCTGATTCAATCAGCCAATCCGATTTTTCCTACCTTAATTCCGATTGGCTGATAGAATCCTATCAGCCAATCGGAATTCGAGGGACGCCATCTTGGATGACGTCCCTTAAAGGAACCTTCATTCGGTGTTAGGACGTCGTTAGAAGAGGATGGATCCGCGCCGGCTGCTTCAAGATGAACCCGCTCCGCTCCGGATGGAAGAAAATAGAAAATGCCGCCTGGATGAAGACTTCCGACCCTCTGGTGGACCCCTTCTGGCTGGATAGGATGAAGACTTCGGACCCTCTTCTGGATGGATCGGATGGTACCCGGCTGGGTGAAGACAAGTTAGGAAGATCTTCAGGGGCTTAGTGATAGGTTTTTTAAGGGGAGTTTGGGTTGGTTAGATTAGGGGTATGTGGGTGGTGGGTTGTAATGTTGGGGGGGTATTGTATGTTTTTTTACAGGCAAAAGAGCTGATTTCTTTGGGGCATGCCCCGCAAAAAGCCCTTTTAAGGGCTGGTAAGGTAATAGAGCTGTTAACTTTTTATTTTAGATTAGGGTAGGGCATTTTTTTTTATTTTGGGGGGCTTTGATATTTTTTTAGGGGGCTTAGAGTAGGTGTAATTAGTTTAAAATTCTTGTAATCTTTTTTATTTTCTGTAATTTAGTGTCTGTTTTTTTTGGAATTTAGTTTAGTTGATTTAATTGTAGGTAATTGTAGGTAGTTTAGTTAATTAATTTATTGATAGTGTAGTGTTAGGTTTAATTGTACCTTAGGTTAGGATTTATTTTACAGGTAATTTTGTAATTATTTTAACTAGGTAGCTATTAAATAGTAAATAACTATTTAATAGCTATTGTACCTGGTTAAAATAAATACAAAGTTGCCTGTAAAATAAATATAAATCCTAAAATAGCTACAATTAGGGCATGCAATTTTAAACAACTTCCCAATTTACTTTTATCACCTATTTTGCTTTGTTCTCTTGGTATTCTTAGTTGAAAGCTAAAACTAGGAGGTTCATATGCTAATTTCTTAGACCTTGAAGACTGCCTCTAATCTGAATACATTTTGACCACTAAAGGGCATTAGTTCACATGTTTCATATAGATAACATTGAGCTCATGCACGTAAAGTGACCTAGGAGTGAGCACTGATTGGCTAAACTGCATGTCTGTCAAAAGAACTGAAATAAGATAGCAGTCAGCAGAGGCTTAGATACAAGATAATTACAGAGGTAAAACGTGTATTATAATAACTGTGTTGGTTATGCAAAACTGGGGAATGGGTAATAAAGGTATTATCTATCTTTTTAAACAACAAAAATTCTGGTGTTGACTGTCCCTTTAAAACAGCACCTGTACCTAGACCAACATCAAAAGCGTATTAAGGAAAATACCTTAAAGAAACAACGCTCCTCTTAATAGACTATTCTAACCTATGTGTGCTATAGTTATACACTTTTTAACCTGTAAGCACCAATAAGATTATCATACAGCAAATATGCCATAGATATGTCTATTATTACTAAAGAGAAATATGATCACCTGCAATTTCACACATACATATATATATATATATATATATATATATATATATATATATATTATATATATATATATACACTTGTCAGTGACGACCAATCGTGAGAGACATTTCACTTGTAACACTTGTTTAAGTTATCTAGTCACAAATAGCTTATTGTAAACACCTTAACATAAGGGAAACATGTTTCAAAAAGACTCCTATGTTATAGGCGCCCTAGATTTGAGCTTGAATATCCAGAAAGCCCCTCTTGCATATAATAACCTATCCATGCTTTAATAACTAGAGTATAAGAACTTCCGCCAGTGACCGGTCTATGAGTAAGGTGTAAGCTGAAATGCATAAGACCTCTGCTACACCGGTCTTTACTACTTATTTGTGGTTTTAAACGAAGTGACAGTTGTATTTTTTACTCTGTTTCAATAAATGTGATGTTTTATTTTTTAACCTGAGTTATTCTTTCCAATTCTTACTGTACGCTCGTGTGGCATGTGTCCGAAGAGTTTGTTCATTTACATAGTGAACTAAATGTTGTAAGTAGCAGCAACACTGGACTTTGTGTAACTGTTCTTTAGCAATTGCACTGAGTGCTATACAGGGGGAATATTTGTTTTTTATGCTTGTTTGTAAGATGTTTTTATTGTTTGTTTTTATTGTTGAATTTTATTGATGTCACAGTTTATAAAGTGTGATTTGTTTACACAGTTTTAACTTTTTATTAAATCAGACAGGATCGTCAGACAGGATCATCACATTGAATAAGCACTGGCCGCTCCTGAAGGCAGATCCCCTTTTAGGACCACATCTGAGTGATAAACCTAACATTACTTTTAAAAAAGGAAGACATTTAAAGAATCTGTTAGCACCTAAAGGGTTGAAAACTATAAAAACTCCAAATAACCAAGGGGAAAATTGGCTCTCTAATTGGAAGGGCACTTTAAAATGTAAATGTAAATAGATGTAATATTTGCAATCATGTAAATAGGTCAAGGTTTTTTAAAAATGCAGATGTTACGGTTACCCTTAGTCTCGCTGAGAGATGGACCGCTTAGTAGCCTGGATTCCTATTGCTGAAGAGGGGAGAAACTGCTTTCCATAGTATTCTATATGAGTCTCGCAAATGTAGAATAATCCCCCTTAGCTGTAGTACAGCTAGGATACCCTTCTGCCCACAAAAACAAGTCAACGCTGCGATTGAGGGACAACCAAGAACTGAGGACCGGGATGCCCAGCCTGCTTTTTATTTAGGTTACATGCACACAGGGCACTCCCAGGGGGGGAAGCATAAAATCCCCCATCACACATTTAGACAAAGCCCTTGGACAGGCCACTACAGATAACAAGTACACACAAGAAAACAATTGAGTCCTTCTTATCACCTAGCAGTGAATGCTTATCACAAACTTAATTACAGTACACAATATGCTAGGAAACCTGCCTCAGAAAATAGTTTTCTCAAAACTGAACAGAGTTAACCCTTTATGAAATGATACTTGTTACAGTTTTCTTGGAGCCCTTCTTAGGCGCTGGCTTGGCTGGTTCAGGCATTGCTGCTGGGAAATAAGTTTCTTCACAACAAAATAACTAATGCTTCTGTAACAGTGCTCCCTTTCTGTGGAACACTCTGGCAGACACGGTCTGACCCCTTTTCGGGGCAGACTAAGGCTGTCCAGACCGCTGGTTATGCGGGGCTGAGGTCGGTTTGTCTGGACAACCCGTCGGCGTTGCCATTCTGTTTCCCAGGTCTGTAAGTAATGGTGAAATTGAAGGGTTGCAACGATAAACTCCAACGTAATAGCCTGCCATTATCTCCAGAGACCCGGTTCAGCCACACCAACGGGTTATGGTCGGTGACCAGAGTGAACTCCTGCCCATATAAATAGGGAGTCAATTTCTTTAATGCCCACACCAAAGCCAAACACTCCTTTTCGACCGCTGCATAGCTGACTTCGCGGGGCAGGAGCTTCCGGCTGATGTAGGCAACTGGATGCTCCCCTCCATCTTCGCCTACTTGGCTGAGGACGGCTCCCAGCCCGAACATGGAAGCATCTGTGTGGACGATAAAACGTTTGTTAAGGGCTGGAGCCGCCAAGACAGGAGCGTTAATTAGAGCATTTTTGAGAGCCTGGAAAGCCGTTTCACAGAGGGTTTGGCAAGTGTGCTGTAGTCTGGTACGAACCGTCTATAGTACCCTGCCGTGCCCAGGAAGGCTAGGACCTGAGTCTTAGTGATGGGGGTGGGCCAATTGGCGACAGCTTCTATCTTGGCCGGCTCTGGTCGCTGCTTTCCACACCCCACCCGGTGACCCAGGTACTGTACCTCGGCCATCCCAAAGTGGCATTTTTCTGGCTTCAGAGTCAGGCCAGCAGCCCGGATCTGATCCAGAACCATTCCTATGTGAGCTAAGTGGTCCTCCCATGACTCACTGTGGATCGCTATGTCGTCCAGGTAGGCGCAAGCAAAACTCTGGAAGCCATCCAGGAGCCTATCCACCAAGCGCTGGAATGTAGCTGGGGCATTCTTCATCCCAAACGGCATTACCCTAAACTGATATAAGCCGAATGGGGTGACGAATGCCGACTTAGGGATAGCCTCCGGGGCCAGGGGAATCTGCCAGTAACCTTTGCAGAGGTCAATAGTGGTCAGGTAATTTCCCCTGGCTATACGATCGAGTAGCTCGTCTACCCTGGGCATAGGGTAAGCGTCCGTCACGGTCTTTTCATTGAGCCTCCGATAGTCTACGCAGAACCGGGTGGTCCCATCTTTCTTGGGCACCAAGACAACTGGGGAGGCCCAGGGACTATCGGAGGGCTCAATTACCCTGAGTTGGAGCATCTCATCGATCTCCTTCTTCATTCCTATCCTAACTGCTTCGGGGATTCGGTACGGAGCCTGGCGCAAGGGAGCTTGTCCCGGAGTATCTACCTGGTGGGTGGTTAAAGTAGTGTACCCTGGCTTCGGGGAGAAGGTGAGGTGTTTGGACTGTAGGAGTTGGTTGAGCTGCTCCCTTTCAGTGGGGCTAAGTCGGTCTCCTATCTGAACCTGAGCCACTATACCTGTGGGGAGACTCTTTTCTAATAGGTCTGGAATGGGTAGACTGTCGGGGCCTTCCTGAGGGGAACAACATACGGCCGTCACGTTCTCTGGTCGCTCAAAATATTCCTTGAGCATGTTTACATGGAATGTCTTTCTAAGATTGTTGTCGTGGCAGCTAGCTATCACATAAGTGGTGTCTCCCCTTTTCTCTACGATCTGGTAGGGGCCCTGCCAGGACGCCTGCAATTTGTCTGTCTTCACCGGCTTAAGTACTAACACCTTTTGTCCTATGGTAAAGATTCTCTTTCGGGCCCCCCGATCGTACCATACTTTCTGTCTTCTCTGGGCCGACTGGAGATTAGCCCGCACGGATTTGGCTAATTGCTCCATTCGGTCCCTGAGTTCCAGCACGTATGGCACAATGGGGACACCGTCAGTCTCCATCTCTCCCTCCCAGTGCTCCCGGATCAGGTTTAGGGGTCCCCGTACCTTTCTTCCGTAGAGCAACTCGAAGGGAGAGAACCCTGTCGTTTCCTGGGGCACCTCCCGATAAGCAAAAAGGAGGTGTGGCAGGAAGCGTTCCCAGTCTCGGTATTCCTGAGTGAACGTCTTGAGCATTTGCTTGAGGGTCCCATTGAACCTCTCACACAGCCCGTTCGTCTGGGGGTGGTATGGGGAGCTC
Organism: Bombina bombina; assembly: GCF_027579735.1. Lineage (NCBI taxonomy): Eukaryota > Metazoa > Chordata > Amphibia > Anura > Bombinatoridae > Bombina > Bombina bombina. Next base: position 210,244,957 of record NC_069502.1, read on the forward strand.
AGGAGGGACTTAATTTTGCAAACCTGCCAGAGTTGTTGGGTCAATTCAGCCGTAAATTGGGTGCCTCGGTCGGATAGGATTTCTTTTGGAAATCCTACCCGGGAGAACACCTGTACTAGTGCATTCGCTACCGTATCCGCTTGTATGTTGGATAGGGCGACAGCCTCTGGGTACCTGGTAGCGTAGTCCACTACGGTAAGAATGTAGCGCTTACCGGAGGGACTAGGGGTAGCCAGTGGTCCCACTAGGTCAATAGCAACCCGGCTGAAGGGTTCCTCTACAATGGGCATATTTACTAGATGGGCTTTAGGGTGATCGCCTCGCCTTCCTACTCGTTGACACACATCGCAGGTGTTACAGTAAGTTCTAACGTCAGCGTGTACCCCTGGCCAAAAGAACGTGTGAGTAATGCGGTGTAGGGTACGGGTTACACCTAGGTGGCCTGCTAAGGGGATGTCATGGCCTATCTTGAGGATTTCTTGACGGTATTTGTGGGGCACTACCAGCTGTCGCCTACGCTGTCCCCTTTTCTCTGTCCAGCGGTATAGTTTCCCTTTTTCCCATAAGAATGTTTCATTATCTGCCCCGCCCCCTCCGGTCTCTGCTCGTTCCCGGTACTTTTGTAAGGTCGGGTCAGTCTTAGACTCTGTCTCGAAAGCATCTGGGGTGTCCCAGGGTATGGGGCCTAACATGTCAGGCAATGTCGGGGTAGGTCTTACCTGTGTCTCCCGCACTGGTGAGAGTTCTCGCTCCGTCCGGGCTTGGGCCCGTGTAGTCACTGGGTCCGCCTCGTTGTTGCATACTGGAGCATAGGCAGAAGTCATGGGGCCCAAATCATTGCCCAGTAGTACTTCGGCAGGTAAATTATCCATTATGCCCACGTTCACAGCCCCCTTTCCCGCTCCCCAATCAAGATGCACTTTAGCTGTTGGAATTTTGTACACATCCCCCCCCGCCACTCTAACGGCCACAGTCTGTCCAGATCGCTTGTGCTCCGGCACCAAATGACTCTGTACCAGCGTGATAGTAGCCCCTGTGTCTCTCAATCCCTCGGTAGATCGCCCCTCGAGCCATACCTTCTGCCGATGGTGCTGGCGGTTATCTGAGGCAGCATATACAGGGTCCGCCTCGTGAAGCAGCCCCAAATATTCCTCCATAGGGGCCTCTTGGTTAACACAGAGGGTCCGGGCCGGACGATATGCCCCAGAGGGGTAATTGTAATTCCTGGGTGTCTGGTGCGTATTAAGGGGGCAGCTAGCCATGAAATGCCCTGGTTGCTTGCATCGGTGGCAAGTCGGTCTGGGACGCTCAGAGCTGTTATTGGGTGGTCCTGAGTGTCGGGCGGGCCCTGCGGGCACCGGGGCTCGGAATTCAGCACGAGGGGGTGCACGGTAAACCTCTCTGGGTTCGTGAAGACGGGAGTCATAATGTTCATCGGCCAATTTGGCTGCTTCTTCTAAGGTAGAAGGTCGCCTGTCTCGCAGCCATTCCTTCCCTTGCTGTTCCATGCCATTATAAAAATGTTCTAAGAGAAACAATTGTAAAATTTCCTCACCAGTCACCGCTTTACTTCCGCTCATCCAGTGATTTGCCGCTCTCCGCATTCGGTGCGCCCATTCCATATGGGTATCGTTAGGCTTCTTTTTCGTGCCCCGAAACTGTCGGCGATACGCGTCCGGAGTTACTGCGTACCGTCGCAACAGTGTCTCCTTAACTAGCTCATACTGTGTCACTTCCTCAGCACCCAGAGTACGAAAGGCTTCCAGGGCTCGCCCGGATAGTTTCCCAGACAATATCGTGGGCCACTCCCTGTTGGGAATCTGGTGCAGGGCACATTGCCTTTCGAAGTCCGCCAAATATTCATCAATCCCTGTCTCGCTCTCTAGGAAGGGTCAAAATGCCGCATAGGGTATCTTGGGCCTCCCAGCATTTTCGACAGGGATGATTACCTGCGGGGCTTCAGCATTGCGGTGTGCGTTCGCTAGGTTGAGTTCGTGGGCTCGAGTCTCTCGTATATCCTTGTCCGCTTCCGCCATCAACTGCTGTACCAATTCCATGGAGGGGTTCGGCCCGTACAGTGAGAGCCTCTCCCGAACAATCCTGGTTTTTTCGTCACTAATCGTGGTCGGTGTTTCCGCCATTGTGAAGCTCTGATCCAGTTCGGTCAATTCTGCGATCAGCTCTCTCCTCGGCCGGTTGCTGGCGTACCCCCCTCTGCTTTCAAGTAAATCCTTTAGGGTTGTACGCTTCAATTTTTCGTAAGCGCTCTCCATCCGTTCTGTACCTCTCCTAGGAAATCCAGGAAAAATCCCACCGCTGCCGCCAAATGTTACGGTTACCCTTAGTCTCGCTGAGAGATGGACCGCTTAGTAGCCTGGATTCCTATTGCTGAAGAGGGGAGAAACTGCTTTCCATAGTATTCTATATGAGTCTCGCAAATGTAGAATAATCCCCCTTAGCTGTAGTACAGCTAGGATACCCTTCTGCCCACAAAAACAAGTCAACGCTGCGATTGAGGGACAACCAAGAACTGAGGACCGGGATGCCCAGCCTGCTTTTTATTTAGGTTACATGCACACAGGGCACTCCCAGGGGGGGAAGCATAAAATCCCCCATCACACATTTAGACAAATCCCTTGGACAGGCCACCGCAAATAACAAGTACACACAAGAAAACAATTGAGTCCTTCTTATCACCTAGCAGTGAATGCTTATCACAAACTTAATTACAGTACACAATATGCTAGGAAACCTGCCTCAGAAAATAGTTTTCTCAAAACTGAACAGAGTTAACCCTTTATGAAATGATACTTGTTACAGTTTTCTTGGAGCCCTTCTTAGGCGCTGGCTTGGCTGGTTCAGGCATTGCTGCTGGGAAATAAGTTTCTTCACAACAAAATAACTAATGCTTCTGTAACAGCAGATAATACGGATAGTTTTGAGATTGGTTTTAAAAGTAACTGTGAATCCACGTATGTAGTTTATTTATTAGAATGTGGGCCGTACCAAGCGACAAATCAGATTTAGGGTTAATGAGCATATTTATAGTATCAAGGAAAAACTAACTAAACATGATGTAGCCAAACATTTTATAAATCCACCATAATAGTAACCCAACATCCCTAAAAGTACAAGTTATAGGTTGGATAGCACCCACAAAACATAATAGGCTTCTGGAACTTAGAAACCTATTGGATTTATAAATTAAAGAGTCTACATCCTTTAGGTTTAAATATAGATATAGACGTGGCAGCATATATGTAAAACTAGTATGAAATAGGATTGTTATGAAATAGGATTGTATACTGGAATGAAGCTCTGGGTTCTTAACTTTTTAACTTTAAAATAGCACTATAATATATTATGATATTTTAGTATTAATTTTAATTATTTTAATGTATTTGAATTGATATGTATTATGTATTTTGTGTATGTCTATGTAAATTTACAATTTGTGTATATTAGGAATATTGTTAATATTGTATGTTTGTTTAATGATAGTTTTAAGGATATCATTATATATTTTTTACTCTTTGTGTATGATAACATATACCCGTGATATGATGTAAGGTATTTTAGAATCAACTAGATTGTAGTTTTTAGAATTTAGGTAAGATAGATGTTAAGCACTTACGAGGCAAACCAGGGAATTCAAGTATTCATCTCCTATGTTAAAAGGATTAGAAGTGCTTAATATATCTTGTCTAAGTATAAAATTGTTTTAAGCCCCGGAACATACCCCCCCCCCCCCCCACAACCGAGTGGTTTGAATGGCTTAAAACAACAACCATTAGCAGTTACAATACAGTCACTCCTTCTGGGGCCGGGTCAAATACTCAGCACTATAAAGGAATAATACTAACAAGGTGCCGGGAGATTTAAATCCTCTTGAGAAAGCCCAGCTATAACCGGGAGAAACGCGTTGGGGTTACCAGCTTTATTACTCCTAACAGGGAGTTATTTTCACAGTCAGCTATACTGTACACTGGCTCTATCTGAGAACCGCAGCTCTGGTGGAATCTGGAAAACCCTGGAGTACACACGGTTTGCGAGAGACGATAACAGCTGTCTTCCTGGGCTCGTGAGCAGCTATACATGAGGCGTATTGCTTTTTTTTATGGGCTTTGATTCTTGCACCTTGTTTAAGTAGATTTTAATTTGCGTGCATTATGTATAAATAAACTTGCACTTGAATCTTCTTTGCGCTCTACTTTCTTTACCTGTATTATCTGGATATCTGAGCCGTGCAAAGGAAGCACAACGTAAAATGAGCTGCACTACTGGATTTAGAATTAATACAATCGAGGAACATTTGATACCTACATTGTTTTGCGAAATATTGAAATTGAGATACCGTTTCTTCCGTTTTACAATTTATCTGATGACATATGTTGGATTATCTCTATTGAGAGACTTTTATGCTCTATACATCCACTCGAATTGTGTTTGTGTATATGATATGTGTTATATTCTCAATTGTTAATTCGGATTCTTTTATATATCTTTTATTTTGTTTATTTTTATATTGAGAATCTTTAGATTAGTGTGTAAAAAAGTATACATTTACATCAAATTTTTACACTGGTAATACAAGAATCTGTAATAGATTCAGTGTTAGGTTGCAGACTATGCGCTGAATTAGTTTTTTTCTGGTGTTTATCCTTGATGCAACTGAGAGAAAGAAAATGTTTTATGATGTATACCTGGGTGTTTCTTTATTTAAAACTAAGATTAGCTCATTAGAGTATGTGCTATGCAAGCAGTTACCATTTGGCTACTTCTTTTACTGTAATCTACATGGTGAAAATAAACACACTTTGCATAATCTTGCAGGATTTCACCATAATATCACAAGATTTCATAGTAAACTTCCTTAAAAGGACAGTAAAGTCATAATTTGACATTTGTGATTTTGACACAGCATACAATTTTAAACAACTTTCTAATTTAATTATATTATTTAATTTGCTTCCTTCTCTTGTTATCTTTTGCTGAAAGGTTTTTTTAAGGTAAGCTCAGGAGCAGCAAATAACCTAGGTTCTAGCTGCTGATTGGTGGCTCCATATATATACCGATTGTCATGGGCTCGCCCATGTGTTCAGATAGAAACCAGTAGTGCATTGCTGCTCCTTCAACAAATTATACCAAGAGAATGAAGCAAATTTAACAATAGAAGTAAATTGGAAAGTTGTTTAAAATTGTATGTTCTACCTAAATCATCAAAGAAAACTTTTGGGTTTCATGGCTCTTTAACCCCTTAACAACCGTACTGTTACAACAGTGACATACCCTGTACATTAAGTGGTTAAACTGAGGAGAAAATGAAAGTGACTGCACCTGCACATGCCAGATTTGCGCTTATACGCAAGTCCTAGGACAAGCACCCTTATTGAATGCTTAAGATTCCTCAATAAGGGAATGTGGCTACTGAGGAAATTTTGAAGTAAAATAGCTTCCTTTTTCATAGAGATGTTCATGTGATGTTTTCTAGACAGCTTTTTACAATTATGCTGCATCACTTTCATGTGATTTAGCATACAGCTAACAAACCCCTTTAACTTAATATTAAATAAGACATAATGTGCTATACAAAAATGTTTCCAACTGGGTTTAAGAACGATGAATTAAAAAAACTTAAAATAGAAAAACATCAAGCAAAAAAATAATTATACTGTACACGTTTTACCTCTGTAATTACCTTGTATCTAAGCCTCAGCAGACTGTCCCTTTATGTCAGTTCTTTTGACAGACTTGCATTTTAACCAATGGTAAATTCACGTGCATTAGCTCAATGTTATCTATATGAAACACGTGAACTAATGCCCTCTAGTGGTGAAAAACTATCAAAATGCATTTACATTAGAGGCGGCCTTCAAGGTCTAAGAAATCAGCATATGAACCCCTAGGTTTAGCTTTCAACTAAAAATACCAAGAGAACAAAGCAAAATTAGTGATAAAAGTAAATTGGAAAGTTGTTTAAAATTGGATGCCCTATTTGAAACATGAAAGTCGTTTTTGAACTTGACTGTCCCTTTAACAGGATATCCCTTTAACCCCTTAATGACCGAGGACGTGCAGGGTACGTCCTCAAAAAAAAGGCAGTTAACGCCTGAGGACGTACCCTGCACGTCCTCGGTGTGGAAAGCAGCTGGAAGCGATCCTGCTCGCTTCCAGCTGCTTTCCGGTTATTGCAGTGATGCCTCGATATGGAGGCATCCTGCAATAACCTCACATGGCCATCCGATGCAGAGAGAGCCACTCTGTGGCCCTCTCTGCACCGGACATCGATGGCCGGTATCGTTGGTGGGTGGGAGCCGAATTGGGAGGCGGGTGGGCGGCCATCGGTGTGCCGCGTGATGTCACGGGGGGCGGGATCGGGGGCGTGACCGCCAGGGGCGCGCACGGGCGCGCGCGCGTGCACGGAGGGTGGCGGGCGGGCGCGTGCACGGGGCGGGAGCGGGTGGGAACCGCTACACTACGGAAAAGTATTTAATAAAACCTGGCTAATCATGTTTGTGCAAAAGCACAAAAAACGATCGTGGAGGGGTGGGGGGGTTGGTTTGTGTGTGGGGAAGCTACACTACAGAAAATTTCAAAAAATTAAAAAAACAAACCATTTTTTTTCTTCTAAACTGGGTACTGGCAGACAGCTGCCAGTACCCAAGATGGCGCCCATTAAGTTAGAGTGGGAGGGGATAGAGCTGTTTGGGGGGGGGATCAGTGAGGTTGGGGGCTAAGGGGGGATAGTACACAGCAGCATATGTAAATATGCTTAAAAAAATCATTAAAAAAATATATATATAGCTTTTATTTTAGTACTGGCAGACTTTCTGCCAGTACTTAAGATGGCGGGGACAATTGTGGGGTGGGGGAGGGAAGAGAGCTGTTTGGGAGGGATCAGGGGGTCTGATGTTTTAGGTGGGAGGCTGAGCTCTACACTAAATCTAATATTAACCCTGCAAGCTCCCTACAAGCTACCTAATTAACCCCTTCACTGCTAGCCATAATACACGTGTGATGCGCAGTGGCATTTAGCGGCCTTCTAAATACCAAAAAGCAACGCCAAAGCCATATATGTCTGCTATTTCTGAACAAAGGGGATCCCAGAGAAGCATTTACAACCATTTGTGCCATAACTGCACAAGCTGTTTGTAAATGATTTCAGTGAGAAACCTAAAATTGTGAAATATTTTACGTTTTTTTTAATTTGATCGCATTTGGCGGTGAAATGGTGGCATGAAATATACCAAAATGGGCCTAGATCAATACTTGGGGTTGTCTACTACACTACACTAAAGCTAAAATTAACCCTACAAGCTCCCTACATGCTCCCTAATTAACCCCTTCACTGCTGGGCATAATACACGTGTGGTGCGCAGTGGCATTTAGTGGCATTCTAATTACCAAAAAGCAACACCAAAGCCATATAAGTCTGCTATTTCTGAACAAAGGGGATCACAGAGAAGAATTTACAACCATTTGTGCCATAATTGCACAAACTATTTGTAAATAATTTCAGTGAGAAACCTAAAGTTTGTGAAAAAAATTGTGAAAAAGTGAACGATTTTTTTTATTTGATCGCATTTGGCGGTGAAATGGTGGCATGAAATATACCAAAATTGGCCTAGATCAATACTTTGGGTTGTCTACTAAAAAAAAATATATACATGTCAATGGATATTCAGGGATTCCTGAAAGATATCAGTGTTCCAATGTAACTAGCGCTAATTTTGAAAAAAAAGTGGTTTGCAAATAGCAAAGTGCTACTTGTATTTATGGCCCTATAACTTACAAAAAAAGCAAAGAAGATGTAAACATTGGGTATTTCTAAACTCAGGACAAAATTTAGAAACTATTTAGCATAGGTGTTTTTTGGTGGTTGTAGATATGTAACAGATTTTGGGGGTCAAAGTTAAAAAAAGTGTTTTTTTTTTCAATTTTTCCTCATATTTTATAATTTTTTTATAGTAAATTATAAGATATGATGAAAATAATGGTATCTTTTGAAAGTCCATTTAATGGCGAGAAAAACGGTATATAATATGTGTGGGTACAGTAAATGAGTAAGAGGAAAATTACAGCTAAACACAAACACCGCAAAAATGTAAAAATAGCCTTGGTCCCAAACGGACAGAAAATGGAAAAGTGCTGCGGTCATTAAGGGGTTAAGCACCCAATGTTCTCAAAATAGTATTTCCCCAGCGTAGGTGTATTAAAAATAGCTTTAATTATTATCATAAAAATAAGTAAATCACTTAAATACCCTTATGTGGTTGCTGATAATGCTTGTGAACAGTTAAATATATTGTGCAAGCATAATGCTATACTCTTTCCATTTACTGATAGTTATTTTTTCTATTACTGACATCAATCTATATTTATATATCATGAAGTTGTGTGCTGCCAGCATTATAACAGACATTTTAACAGCCATCAAATTATGCAACAGAAATTGTAATACAAATTAGTTACTACCTTAATTCATGTGCAATCTGCTTTGTGTAGAGGTAAAATTATAGCCAGCTAATGAGATACTACAAAGTATCTACTTAAAGGGACACTGAACCCAATTTTTTTCTTTTGTGATTCAGATAGAACATGAGATTTTAAGCAACTTTCTAATTTACTCCTATTATGAAATTTTCTTCATTCTCTTGGTATCTTTATTTAAAATGCAAGAATGTAAGTTTAGATGCCAGACCATTTTTGGTGAACAACCTGGGTTGTTCTTGCTGATTGGTGGATAAATGCATCCACCAATAAAAAAGTGCTATCCAGAGTTCTGAACCAAAAAAGAAGCTTAGATGTCTACTTTTTCAAATAAAGATAGGAAGAGAACGAATAAAATTGATAATAAGAGTAAATTAGAAAGTTGCATGCTCTATCTGAATCACAAAAGAGAAATTTTGGGTTCAGTGTCCCTTTAAGAAAATTCATAGGGTTAAATAGATATAGCTGTTGAATAACTCATGTTCCACAACACCTGTTGAAATATCTCTGCTTTTAAAAACATATTCATGTTCTCAGAAATACATTTTTGCATTATTACCGTCTCTAACACATAGCTATTAAAATGTTAAAATGTGCTTTCTGCTGGACTAAAATATCATTAGTTAGGGCTGTTACTGCAAGTTATCTGACAAGTTAACATGTTTAGTAGTCATGAGATATCTTGAAAAACACAACCTAGTTTTCTTTTCTGATCAATTGGACAAGTCTTGAATTAGAAAACCTATAAGAATATGTTTATAAAACAATGAAATAGAACCCTTTGAATGTTAACTGTCTAATATCCAATGAAACATGAAATAAATATAAATATTGAGTCTTGTAAACATACAATGAAGTCTAGGATACTGCATGCATGGAACAGTTGGTATTTAATTCCATTATTAAAAATAGCTACCTTTAATAAAGAGAATGTTAATATTTTTTTGGAAAAAAATCAGCAAACATTTAACATTTAATATACAGTATACCAGAGGATTAGAGTTGGAATTGTGTGCTTCCTAATTCCAATGCAGTATATTATATGACCACAAGGTGTCATGCTATTACCATGAATTACATTTCATGATTATGACCTAATATTAAGTTTATTTGTTTTAAAATGTTATGCCTCTATCACTACCACTAGGTGGTGATAACAGAATACATTATTTTTATCAAGTTAACAGCTCAGCAGTAAGTTAAAGTCTTACATTTTCATCAGATTTCTATGCCATTGAAAGTTTATTTTGATTTATTTATAGCATTAGATATGTCTATGAAAAAAACTGTATATACTGTATTTTTTTTTGTTAAGTACAGAGTAATATATAAATCATATATATCCATTTACCATCTATCTGTATATATATATATATATATATATATATATATATATATATATATATATATATATATGCCGTTTATGTTGGATTTTTTTATTTCTTCTGTATAAAATGTAAAAATGTGTATTTTGTTATATTTGAAGTAACATTAGTGGGTTCTTGCAGCACTGGGACACAGAAGTTCATCATGTACACATTATATGTTTGCTATTGTGGCACATAATGAAGTAGGAAAGCATTTGAATAAATGCATAATGCAATATTGTAAGTTTTATTTATGTGTTTGAACTATTTTGCTTCACAGCCAATACACATAAACTGCTTCAAAAGGTTCTATAGTAATTTAAAGTAACATTATTTATTCATAATTAGAAATATATAAATAAAAGATTGCTGCTTATCTCCTAAGTACAACACCCTGTCCCTATTCATACAACATATCTGCATATACAAATAATATTTTGAATCTTGTACATATTTACTTGTTTCTAGGATGATAATACAACATAAATAAAACTATGGCTATTGAGCACTGTTCTGCACAGTATTATATATAGGGTCTTAACTGGTCAAGTACCCCAAACACTGAAATTAGAAAACTTTAAAATGCCCTTTTTATTACAGTACATACCATGTCTGCCTGCACTCTTCAACCTGTGTTTTAGAGATGGTTACTAGGTGTGGACACCAGCAACTTAAGTCTACAAACCGTACTCATCTAACTACAGCAGAGCACCTTCTTCATCCAACACTTCAGTAAGATGATGTCACAATAAATCTCCTTGCCCAGGTGCAAGTGACCATGTAAAGCAGTAATGTCCAACTTCCAAGCACATACAAACAACAGATCAATATTTTAGAATCCTTAAAGGGACAGTCTACCCCAGAATTTGTATTGTTTAAAAAGATAGATAATCCCTTTATTACCCATTCCCCAGTTTTGCATAACCAACACAGTTATATTAATGTACTTTTTACCTCTGTGATTGCCTTGTATCTAAGCCTCTGCAGACTGCCCCCTTATTTCAGTTCTTTTGACAGACTTGCATTTAAGTCAATCAGTGCTCTCTCATACGTAACTCCACCAGCGTGAGCACAATGTTATCTATATGGCACATATGCACTAACGCTCTCTAGCTGTGAAAAACTGTCAAATGCATTCAGATAAGAGGCGGCATTCAAGGGCTTAGAAATTAGTATAATCTTTATAATTCAATTATTATACAATAGGTTTCTATATTATTATTATCGGTTATTTGTAGAGCGCCAACAGATTCCGCAGCGCTATATACAGCAGTATCTACATTCACTATAGAATATGGGACGTTAGCCTTACAAAATCCAGCCATCAATATCCTGCTGCTATAAACTTGTCACTTTAAGTTGACTTCTATTCTGGTTTTATCCATGAGCTTGGATAGCTTCCCTGGGGAGACTACCAAGATACTGTTGAGCAAACCACATTATAATTACTTATTTGTTAAGCACCACAAAATTCTGTGACATTGGGTACATGAATAGGGGTACACAGTCACAATGTTTATGGTAAAGTTAACAGACTGAAACAAATAAAAGAATACAAGAGGCAGCAGGTTCTTACAATGTACAGGATATATGATAACTTGATGTACACAGACCATGTCATGGGGTGTTTGGGACATTTAAGTCAATTAGGAATTGTCACAAATGTAAAGGTCCTGTGGATTTGGTGGTTAATAAATAAAGGGCTAGATTACAGGTGGAGCGCTAAATTATTGTGTGTACGCAAACCGGCAAATAATTAACCAGTCATTACAAGTTACTGGTTATTGCTACCGTGAGCTTGCTGTAGCAATTAACGCTTATACAATTAACCAGAGATCAGATCTCTGGTTAATTTTATAAATGTGCCCCAAATTCCACCAAAATACAGTGTAGTGTATTTTCTTAAAAAATAAGGATAGCAGCATCTTTATTTTTAAAAAAAATAACAGCACTAGGCAGTATTTTGGGGCTAAAGTTGGCGGGATTGGAGAAAAAAAAACGGCACTGAAAAGTGCATTTACATTGTGGTCTATGGGAACTGTGTGTTCCGAGTAAATATATATGTACAGGTATAGCTCACTTTACAGCGCTTCGCTAATACAGCGCTGTGTGGAGCTGAAGTTCAACCTCCAAAAATTTTGAATCAGTGCTGTAATCATTGTGATATTGCAAGAAAGGTGACTGGCACCATTTTGTTATGCTAAATTCACTCTGTTTACATCATTACAGTGTAATCTGTGTCTCAGTGCTATAGTCTGGCACATTTTACTACAGTAATTGTCACTATTTTACAGGTACAGTATTTATTGAATAATAATTGAATACTGTGCTGTGGTAGTGTTAAACTAAACATTTAACTATTGCACCCCTAATATATGTTAGTTCAAACATGTTTTCAAGTTTTTTAAACACACTGGAAAGTGAAAAGAAAGCTCAAACTCCCTTGTTTCACTTTAAGGCGATTTTCACTTTACAGCGGGGCTCCGGTCCCTAACCCGCTGTATGAGCGGGGTATACCTGTATATGCTTATATACTGTACATATATATTTATGTGTTAATATGTGTATATACACATATTAACACACACACACACACATATATATATATATATATATATATATATATATTATATATAAAATCATATACATATATATTTATATTTGCTGCTAACACTGCGCTACTTACCCCCTTTGCTGCACTCAGGTTCTGGTGTGAGTCTCTGACGGCATCAAATCGAGGCTCCAAATGGAGCCTATGGAAGAGCTCTCTTATGAATGCAATGCTTCCGAGCATTGCAAACGTGAGCTTGCGTTTGCATTGCTGACAACGTTTAATACAAGCACACATTTGCGTTTCAGTGGAAAAAAAATGTATCATAAAAACTGCTATACTGCCTCCAGGTTGTAATAACCTATACGACACCTCTGTAACAGCTCCATCACATTTCATTATGGCTCTGTCTTAGCACAATTTATCCTAACTGTACAGTGCAATTAACCCTAGCCATGACCAAATCCCAGTGCAATACCTCTCCAACTCCTAACCCACTCTTAAAACACCCCAACACATAACCCACTCTAAAAAACCTAACCTCCCAAAATAATAATTTAAAAAATCCTACTTGAAGTATAGTTGAAAAAATATTTTTTTTAAGTAGAATATGGCAAGGACCCATAATAGGTCCTATTGCTGCTAACCAGAAGAGGCTGTGGAATAAAGAGTCATCAAATAGACTCCAATAAGGAAAACGCATGGGTTAGTTAGGTTTCAGAGTTGGGGTTAAGAGCTGAAGATCAGACTGTTTAAAGGGGTTATATATACCGGTATATATAGTTTGGGGTATTTGCAGTAGAGGTGGGTTACCAGTGATAAATAGTGTAGAACAGTGTTTGTGGTGGGGGATATTTGCAGGGGAACAACATCTTAGGGTCAACTGCACTGGAACCCAGGGTTGACTTGAGCAGGTTCACAGCTAGGATACACTATTTTTTGAGGGGCTTTGTAATCTGTTAAAGTTGTTTTAATTATTTGCTGTTGATACACTGTTAGTTTAAAGGTATTTGTGGGAGGAAGCTGTGGTTAGGGCTATAGTGCTATAACATTCATGCCTTTTAATATGCGTACCAGCAGTTAAAGGGATATGCAACCTCAAAAATTATTTCATGATTTAGACAGAGCACACAATTTTGAACAACTTTCCAAATGTACTTCTGTTATCTAATTAGCTTAATTCTCTTGGTATTCTTTGTTGAAAAACATACATAGGTAGGCTCAGGAGCTGAGAGCTAGCTGCTGATTGGTGGCTGCGCTTATATGCCTCTTGTCATTGGCTTAACAAGTGTGTTTATCTAGCTCCCAATAGTGCATTGCTGCTCCTTCAATAAAGGATATTAAGAGAATAAAACTAAATTTATAATAGTAGTAAATTTAAAAATTGCTTAAAAATGTATGCCATGTCAGAATCGTGAAAGTACATTTTTGGGTTTCATGTCCCTTTACGTCACCTACAGTTGTGCAAGTTTGGTTGGTTACTAAAATGGAGCAACTATGAATAAGATCTTGGTTCATGCCTGCAGACACACCTAAATGAGACCTATGAATAGGATCTTGGTTCATACCTTCAGACACACCTAAATCATATGAGACCTATGAATAGGATCTTGGTTCACACCTTCAGACACACCTAAATCATATGAGACCTATGAATAGGATCTTGGTTCATACCTTCAGACACACCTAAATGAGACCTATGAATAGGATCTTGGTTCATGGCTGCAGACACACCTAAATGAGACCTATGAATAGGATCTTGGTTCATGGCTGCAGACGCACCCAAATTATTATTATCGGTTATTTGTAGAGCGCCAACAGATTCCGCAGCGCTATAAACAAAGGGGGAGTACAACAAAACAATTATAGGGTAGAGGGCCCTGCCAAGAGTTGCACTGTTGTAGTCAGCTCTTAAGAAGGTGATCTACAAACAGCTGGACTTTTAGGCTTACATGCTAAGGGGGTTCAGGGGATTGCAGTGGAGGAGAGGAACTGGTATTAGGAAAGGTTAGCGTAGGATGTATGCGTCCCTGAACAGTAGAGTCTTTAGGGAGCACTTGAAGCTTTTAAAACTAGAAGAGAGTCTTGTGGAGCGAGGCAGAGAGTTCCACAAGATGGGAGCCAGTCTGGAGAAGTCCTGTAAACGGGAGTGTGATGAGGTGACAAGAGAGGAGAGTAGGAGGTCATGAGTAGAGCGAAGGGGACGGAGGGAGAGTATCTGGAGACAAGGTCTGAGATGTAGGGGGGAGCAGTGCAGTTGAGGGCTTTGTATGTAAGAGTGAGAGTTTTTTGTTTGATCCTAGAGGCAAGAGGAAGCCAGTGCAGTAATCAAGGCGGGAAAGAATGAGAGAGTGGATTAAAATCTTAGTTGTGTCTTGTTTAAGGAAGTGTCTAATTTTAGAGATGTTTTTAAGGTGGAAGCGGCAGGCTGTAGCCAAGGACTGAATGTGAGGAGTGAAGGAAAGATCTGATGAGACCTATGAATAGGATCTTGGTTCATGCCTGCAGACACACCTAAATAAGACCTATGAATAAGATCTTGGTTCATACCTGCAGATACACCTAAATGAGACCTATGAATAGGATCTTGGTTCATGGCTGTAGACACACCTAAATAAGACCTATGAATAGGATCTTGGTTCATGGCTGTAGACACACCTAAATAAGACCTATGAATAGGATCTTGGTTCATGGCTGTAGACACACCTAAATAAGACCTATGAATAGGATCTTGGTTCATGCCTGCAGATACACCTAAATGAGACCTATGAATAGGATCTTGGTTCAAGCCTGCAGACACACCTAAATAAGACAATATATGGTTAACTTAACAGCACGTGCAAACCCGAAGAATGACAAATGAGGTCCAGAAGCTGACATTTACCAGGCTCACTGAAGATAATTGCATGCTTGTTTTGTACAAATGTCAGACTCTTTAGACATAATCCATTTACTTTTTTACATACCAGTGACTATTACAGTGGCAGCTCTTAAGGGTGTTGGAGGGTGTTTTACACCCCTATTCATTAGGATATATAAATGGGTCTTAATTTAAATGGTAGCGCCTTTTCTCAGTGCTCTCTGCAGAGCAAGGAGACAGGTAAGGAAGGGGGAAGCGGATACAAATATAAAGGTTGGAATAGACAGAAGATGATGAAGTTGATACAAACCCATGCCTGTACCTTCTGCACCCTTCATATTTATCTTTAATGTCAACTTACTGTATCCCCTAATGTTTTTGTTTAGAATCCCTACATTTATGGATTTTATCAAACTTTTAGCTTTGGGACAGAGAGAGTAAATAGTGGCATAGGAGTCTCGGTGCTTTGGTCAATTGAGTTGTCAGGGGATGAGGCTAGGAGAAGGATATGCATTCCTTGGAACAATTTGGGTGGTTTCAGAGCAATGACAAAGCAAGGGCTATTGGACAGAGTTCCCAAATTAAGGAAATCCAAAACACTGTAGCATGACTGAGCTCTGTAAGAATACTACTTGTTGCATCGTCTATATATTATATAAATATTCCTTACCCTAGTGCAGTGCTTTCCAAACTGTGTGTCGTGACACATTCATGTGTTGGCGGCAGTGTGTAGGTGTGTCCCTGCTTCAGCACTAATTTCTTTTAATTTT
Organism: Bombina bombina; assembly: GCF_027579735.1. NCBI lineage: Eukaryota > Metazoa > Chordata > Amphibia > Anura > Bombinatoridae > Bombina > Bombina bombina. The sequence continues at coordinate 210,260,995 of NC_069502.1, forward strand.
TTTTTTTTTTGGTTTTGGACTTTTCCGCCTGCCTGCTACACATATCACATGGTTGACACGTGATTGATACCTAGTGGGTCACAGATCATCTTAACCTATTGGCGCAGCTCAGTGGGAACTGAAACTATTCCCATTGGCTCCTGACGGCAAATGTAGTGTCCTCAATTGGCTCGTAACTGTATGTGTAGTCCATGAGTGCGACAGCAGTGTGTTTGCAGCGTAGGCAGTCGTCAGTCGGACTCGCAGAGTTCTGAGGACAGCAGCTTAAACACTGAGCTGAAGTCAGAAATCAGTGGTTTTTTGCAGCTAGCTCCCAGTAGTGCATTACTGCTCCTGCTCTTGATATATGGATAGGAAGTGGAAGCTTAAAAATGCTTAATGATGAAACGCGAGTGTCTTTATCTAATATTCCACCAAATATTCAGAAACTGTGTTCATCCCATCAACCTCATACATCCCATTAAAATAGTAAGTAGCTATTGGTGGTATTAAACTTTTTTTTTTTAATTCTTGCACATACTTACTGTTACTTGTAAATATATTTTGTTGTATCATTTATGTATGTGTCCGTATCTCTTAAAACCAGTTAGTTTAATCCCCTGTTTGCTAGAACAACTGAATTACTGTGTCGCAAAATGATGTAGGTCTAAAAAGTGTGTCACCAACATGAAAAGTTTGGAAAGCTCTGCCCTAGTGTAATGGGGAAAGTTAATGGATTGCATATTACAAGGAAATAAAGCATTTATACAGAACTATGACACAAGCAGGCCACTATCTACAGAAAAATTACCTTGTAACTTAACCCCCCTCACAGCTAGAGCACAAAAAAAGCTAAACAATACCATTCATTATGCAGTGTAAAAAGTTATTGGATACTACTTTTGACATCACCCTAACAAAATATACACATAGCTCTGCGGAATCTGTTGGCGCTCTACAAATAACCGATAATAATAATAATAATAATAATAATAATAATAATAATAATTATTGTGATCATTTAGGTCTAGACCTGTCCAAGTATAATTATTTCAGTCATTAAACATGTATAAAAATCCAATGTGGAAACAACCATAAGGAAATGAGCTTCCCATCTCTTTCAAATGGAAAAAGAAAAATGAATGGACACTGCAATATTGTCACAGTTTCTTATTACCTGTCAATATTTCCTCATAAATCCCATTTTGTTTACAACCACCTTGACCATTACAACAAACCTAAAACTGAATTATACTTAATGCAGAGTAATCACACATAAAAATGATCTGCCACGCAGAGCTAGCACCATGTTAGGTCAGCCATTCGCTCTCAGATATGTGCTCCCCTTTGGGCCATATGTGTCTTTGCTCTTCGTAAGCTCTGTCAAAACGTTTCAGGAACAAAGCAAACATCAGTCAGATATTGCTTGTAATTAACTCATGTGCCTGGTCTCCTTTGTGTTGCCTGTGCCCTGCAGAATATTCATTAGCTGCCACTGTGCCCTGCCTGGCCATTACTCTATTCCGCTGGCCTATATCTGCAATTACAAATGTTGGCCATTACTTGCCGCCATGTCCACTGAGCATTACCTGATAACAATATCCTGCAACCATGTATCCATACCTTTAGACGCAACTAGTATCCTGTTAACCCTTACCTTACCTTTTGCCTGTGGCTTTCAAGAACTATATTGAACTAAGACCTAATACGCATTAAATCCACAGAGATGTATCCATGGAATATGCATATAAGTTATTTCATCTTTAAAGCACTGAAGGCTCTATCTGATTTCTTATAAATCACCAGCCTTCACATGCCACAACAGTTATAGACTACTAATTCTGCTATAGATGAAGAAACAGCCAGTTATAGGAGCATACACATTTATGTCCACCAGCTATACCTTCATCTGGAGTGCCACAGATGCACAACTTTGCAGGGTGTGCTGCTCCCAAGCGATCTTTACCTACGTACTTCACCTCTATGCATGGATTAAACACATAGGTTCAGTAAAGCAGTCATGCTCTAACAAATTAGAGTATGTAACTTTTGCTCTAGAATGCCCCTTTAAAGATAAAAAAGCAGACATCACAAGCTTTACCTGTTGCATGGGTGATTCCAGAGATGCAGTGCGTGATGTCACCAGAGCACAAATACCTATGTCCCTTTCTCTATATGACTGACAGCTGTAGTGATGTATTTTTTTAGTGATACCACGCTGTAAAATAATATCAGCACATTCTGATGTGAAGTACAACTGCATTACACATGTAGAAACAAAAATCCTTTAAGTAAAAGTTGTGAGTGATTTACAGTACACAGGACATACAAAGCATACATCTGTATTTTCTTATCAATAAACTGTGCCTAACCTACGAATTGATAGTGACACAGAGCTTTTACTACAGGCATTTTTTGCTGACACAGGCACAAAAATGTATTAAAAAGGAAAATGCATTTTAAATGTAATATTATTATATTTATTTACCTAGGCAGATTTTGATGTTATAACCGTTTGGTTCACAAATGGAATACGATCTAGCCTTCTATGATTTAGGAGTACCTAACAATGAAATGCCCAAATCCTGCAAAATACTGCTCAACTTATTTGTTAAACATCTTTCATCATTCAGAATTTTGGTGCTTTAAAAAAGGAAATAAATCAGCCATTAAAATGATCATGATAGTGGCCAGAAAAAAAGTAAATACTACTATTTGCTATGTACTATATCAATGTGCCAATATAGTTCACTTTTTTGCTAACTAGAAACACACTGCATAATGTAAGACTGCATTTGTATGAAGATACAACATACAAAGTAATATACCTATGTTTGCTTATCAAACAGAGGCTTTTCTGTATCCCACTCGGAATAGAATAAAGCATTTAAAGCAATGTATCATATACAATGTCAGTGCTGAGATAATGCAGATGAAAATGATACATAGAGGTAGGGTTTCAGTTGATGGTTAAAGGGATATGAAACCCATTTTTTTTCATGATTCAGACAGGGCATGCAATTGTAAAGGGACACTGAACCCAAATGTTTTCTTTCGTGATTCAGACAGAGCATTTGACTTCTATTATTATTTTTCTTTGTTCTCTTGGTATCTTTTATTGAAAAGCAGGGGCTTAAGCTTAGGAGACGGCCCATTTCTATATGCACTATATGCACTATATGGCAGTAGTTTTAAGAATGGTATCCATTTACAAGAGCACTAGGGGGCAGCACTATTTCCTGCTATGTAGTGCTCCAGATGCCTACCTAGGTATGTCTTCAACAAAGAATAGCATGGGAACAAAGCAAATTTGATCATAGAAGTAAGTTGGAAACTTTTTTTAAAATTGTATCCTCTGTCTGAATTACAAAATAAATATTTTGGGTTTCATATCCATTTAAGGTTAACCCCTAAACTTCCAGACAATTGATACACATTGCAAAGTGATGCCGTTTCCTCTGGCAACTAAACGGTTAACCCACTACTTAACATTGGCAAACCAAACTGAGAATAATCATCTGATATTTTCACCTGGGTAATGTGAGCTCCAGCAATCAAATGTAGAGTTGTTTTACCTGCACTATTTTGATATGTGCTGACAAGATAATACTAAACCCATTGCCCACATTAACACAGTGACACAGTAACACTGATACCAGGAACTATTTGCACGTTTTTACACAAAGCAGCTTTGGTTTACAAACTGCAAATAATTGCTGACACCCTCTACAACATATTTATATACATCATATTAAAAAAAGATATAAATGCATAAGTATTAAATAGACTACAAAACACATAGTTTCTATGATCCCATACTTATAAAACAACATTTTGAAATACAGTCTTAGAACAGATATTTAACGTAATTAGGCATTTGATGCACAAACACACCACAGAACATGTTACAACCACAGTTTCAGATACAATAGACATTTACAAACGTTACTACATTTTCATTAATATAATGACACACCCCTGATAAAGAAGCAATGCTACACACTGAACCCCTTTGACAAATTGATGCATTAGACCCTATACAGTGTAAGCAGGGGGCTATACCTGTGCAGGAGCTGCCTCCCTGAGAGGGGACACGATCACTAGCTGGGGACAGCAGCTCACACACAACACAATGTCCCTCTGTGCTGAGGCTGCCAATCAAACAGGAAGTCAGTTTGGTAACCAAGGAAGCCAAAGCACAGGGAGATGAAGCCCAGCTGGGAGCGCATCCTAGTTACCTAACGACAGAGTTTGTCCTAAAACGACTTATAGGGAAAGCTGCAAAATCACATTGTGGCATCACAGTGTGTGTTATTGTATAAGACCGAGAGCATGATGCGACCTGTCAGATTCCCAGTTACTACAGGTGGACAGGATTCGATGTAAAAAAACAATAGAGGATATGGTTCTGTTTTAGACTTTTTATAATATAATGTATTGTCGTCAGGTAGAACGCTGATGACGTCACTACCTCTGTTACAGCAGAGAAAAGCAGCAATTTTCTGTTTCATGACAAGGGAAAAATAACAAAGTGCTGGTAGGTGCCGATTATTCTGCCCCCAGGAACCATATTGCCTTTTTTTCAAGGCTCTACACGGATTGTCAGGGTAATAAACCAGGATCTCAGGTCTGTGAAGCTAGCCCTATTAATCACATAGCGTGAAGATCTGTGCGGACCTTCCACCAAAAGAAGAAAGTGAGGCTCTTCTTTTATATAAGCAAACAAGCTGAAATAAAATGCAGTATTGCTTTTATACAGAGGAAGGGGCCCGTACAAATCCATGTGTCCTCTTTTGTGTTATTCTGTGCTAATAACAGTAACGTGCTGCTGTGCACAGTCTTCACAAACAAACGCAGTGACCTTACTGTGGTATAATCAGTTGTTTCTCATACTGTCTTAATCATGCTTTGGTAAACACAGCTACAGCATGATTTTCCTATGTGCATAAGCAGAGTTTTATTACCTTTGTGCACTAGTCTGTGTAATTAATACATAGCTTGCGTTCCTCTCTTAATGTATTAGTGTTGCCCAGTAACCAGATCCGGCCTCTTACCAAGCAGCCACCTGACATGCTCTTTGCACTGAGAAATCAATAACAATCTGCTGTACAGTTGAATTCCAGTTTAGGCTCTAAATAGACCATTTACTGTAGGGACAGTATACACTCTTTTTCATATAACTGCATGTAATAGACACTACTGTAAAGAATAAGATGCACAAATACTGATATAAAAATCCAGTATAAAATGGTTTAAAAACGTACTTAGAAGCTTTCAGTTTAGCTCTGTTGAAAAGGTAGTTGGAAAGCCCACTGCAAGTGGGAAATAAGACCCTCCCCCCCCTCCCCCTTCTTTTGAATATGAAAAGACCCTTTACACAAACAGGAGCAAGCTGGAGAAGGTAGCTGACGGTATTCAAATAGAACTTTGGGTCTTGGTTAGGTGTCTGAATATCAGAGCAATGTTATATACAAAACATTTATGCAAAGAAAAAAATGAGTGTATAATGGCCCTTTAAAGGGACATAACACCACACATTTTATTTTATGATTCAGGCAGATTATACAATTTTAAACAATTTTCCAATTTACTTATTTTTTCAAATTTGCTTCGTTCTATTGGTATCCTTTGTTGAAGGAGCATCAATTCTATACTGGGAGGGAGCTGAACATATTGGGCCTGGTGAAGCAATGGCAAGAAATTTAGAAGACAGCACCAAAGTGTATGTGGCTTGTGGGGCACGGAACCCAGGATCTGCCTTGTCCTGCAGGTACTCCAAACAAACAAAGAATTGTTCCAGCCACCAGTAATTTAAAAGACCTTTATTTTTTCATATTCTTGGGTCTTAAGCAAAAAAATACAAAGTTTCAGGCCTGCTATAGGCCCTTAGTCATGTATACTTAAAATACGAGACCTGTAGAGAGGTAAGGGAGAGGGTAACAGAACACAAGTCTAACATCAGATGTAAAAATAAAGAGGCTCCTGTTTCCTCTCACTTCCTCTCTATGGGCCATAATATTAGTCAGCTCAGATTTCAAATAATAGAACAAATTGATAGACCAAGAAGGGGAGGTAATAGAGAACACATATTGAAAACAAGAGAAATGTTTTGGATACAGGAATTGGAAAGCTTAATACCTAAAGGTATGAACAAAGACTTTGATTGGAGTCTATTTTATTAAACATCTATTTTTCCAAATACATTTCTAGGAATTTACATGTATCCCCCTTTCTAATGGGCTGAGTAGTGAGATATGGATACATATATTATGGCAATTGTTTCATATTGCCTTGTATTGTATAACATTATACCTTCTCTTTTAAATACTTTTAAAAATATATATATATTTCTTGTATTACCCCTTCTAATGGGCTGAGTAATGTAATGCAGATGCATAAAAACTATATAGAAAAATAGGAAAACCTTGTTTAAGGGGGCCGAGTAGTGAAATATTGACATCTATACCATGGGAAATGACCTGTATTATACTAAATGAAATGGCATTTTTTTGAAATCAAGCAAGATAACTCTATAATTAATTGGTGTATATAATTAGCTTTTATGAAATAATTATCTATGATCTGCTTATTATGTGCAATATCTCTTCTATTTTATTTTGTGCATATGGTTTTATCTTTAAACATTATTTGTTATTTTGAACTTTTCTCCTGTGATTATTCAGAATGTTTAATTAAAAAAGAAACATGTATTCTGGTTGTCCACAAGATGGCACTGTGGTAACAATGAAAAATCATGTGAGAACAGGTGAACAAATGAACAGGTGTAGGGTATTTAAACGATGAACCTGTGTATTTTAAGTATACATGACTAAGGGACTATTGCAGGCCTGAAACGTTGTATTTTTTTGCTTAAGACCCAAGAATATGAAAAAATAAAGGTCTTTTAAATTACTGGTGGCTGGAACAATTCTTTGTTTGTTTGAAGCAATGACAAGAGACATATATGGGCAGAAGCCAGTCACCATCTAGTTCCCAGTAGTGCATTGCTGCTCCTGAGCCTACCTAGGTATGATCTTCAACAAAGGATACAAAAGAACAAAAATGGTCAATAGAAGTAAATTGAAAAGCTGATACAAATTGCATTCCCTAGCTGAATCATGAAAGAAAAAAAGTGTTTTAGATGATTTTAAGCTATAACTGTGGTAAATTAAGGAAATAATAGTTGAAAAACAAAAGCAAATCCTTTTTGACAGAAAGATCTGAAGCACGTACATAGAAACATAGATTTTGACGGCAGATAAGAACCATAGGCCCAACAAGTCTGCCCAATATTTTCTAAAAGTATAAACTTATCTAGTTCATAGTATAGCCTTATGTACTTCTATGGGGTCACATTGTAGGTTTAGATAGCAGTATTGTAACATCATCTGTTCACATCTCTTAAGTGAGCATTTTTAAGTGTGGCATTAATAATTAGGCAAAATAATTATACAAGAATTATGCACAATACTCACCACACTGCTGCTTATTAAGCTACCAAACTGCCTATTGACATCTGCTAAGGAATGCTCGCTACAGCAAGTTAACCCTACTCTCTCTCTTCTGCTTTCAGGTATGTGAATTGTGTCCTGCATCATCTCCTGCCAAATTCACTGCTTTCTGTGGCAATTGTATCTCCTGCCAAATTCACTGCTTTCTGTGGCAATTGTATCTCCTGCCAAATTCACTGCTTTCTGTAGCAATTGTATTCTGTCTAAGTCTCTCTTTTGTATGCTTTGTGCAGTTATTTTTTAATTAAATAAAGATGCTACTATTTTTCTTTCTAAAGAACACTACACTTAATTTTGAGGGCAATTGGGGCACATTTTTAAAATTAACCTGGTTAATTTTTGGAGTTCTAATTGCTTCTGCGAGCTCCCAATAGCATTAACCAGCCACTTGTAATGGTTGGTTATTTATTGTGCACCCATAAACGGGCAAATTTGCACGTTTATGTGTGTGCAATAAATTAGCGCTCCACTTGTAATCTAGCTAATAAACAATATTAACACAAAATCTCACATTATAGGATTTGTACAATTAATAGAAAATATTTTTCAATGTTAAAAGAGCATACAACTCCCCTATGGCTAAAATCCATCATTTAGCTCCTTACCCGCTGTCCCTAACATCAGCCATTGGTAGTGATGTCCCGAACTGTTCGCCCGCGAAGGTTCACAGCGAACATAGCTTGTTCGCGTTCACGTTTGTGGGCGAACACATGGCGATGTTCGATCCGCCCCTATGTGTCATCATTGTGGAAACTTTGACCCTTTATGTCACCGCCGCCTGACACATTAGAGCCAATCAACATCAGACACTCCCTCACAGACCCTCCCAGCTACTCGGAATCCGCCATTTTAGACTCATAACGACCTTGCTTTCTTAATGAGAGGACGTGTTGTGTTTTTGCTCCTGACATTAATAGGAAAAACATTGCTAGGCTAGTGTATTTACAGTCCAGAAGGACTCCACTCATCTCTGCTGCAAGCACAGCACCCCAAAAAGCCCTTTTTTTTCCCGGTTTTTTTTTATTAGCATTTGCCTGGCTTTCAGCTGTGTGTTTAAGGCTCACAGCATATGCTGTGACTACTGCCACCACTGATATCTCCCTAACAACATTAGTTTAAATTTAACTAACCAAAAAATTTAATTATTTTTCTAGTGTAATTTTTTTTCATTTTCTATCAGGCCTGTGTCACACAGCATATACTCTGGTTCATTGCTCTGTGCCAGCCAGCAGCCACCAGTGTTAATATCCGTTTATAACATTATTTTAAATTAAAAAAAAAAAAAAAATTTTGCTAGTGTAATCTAATTACATTTACTATCAGGCCTGTGTCTGTCAGGCTCACTCAGCATTAATATACCTCATTTTTTTTCAGTCTTTTGGTTAATTGAAAACAGTTAGGAGCACCAAAAAGCAAGTGAAAAAGCAAAATTTATTATAGTTAATTTGAACATGAGGGTTAATTAACCCCAGGGTAAGAGTGTGAAAACAGAAAACAATAAACAGAGAACAAAAACGGCTGACCGGTTTCGGCGTCTGCCTTAATCCTAGCCTGCTTAAAAAGTGATTGTAAATTCACAATTTAAAAACCCTTCTCTGTGTTTCCATTGGGTGTGGAGTACACACCCTTTAAGTAATTAACCAATGTCAAACATCAACTTGTTTAATTTAATTTATTCAGACACCTGTTTCCCTACTAGCTCACTGTTAATAGGTGTGGCGATTTTGGATTAGCTAGCTTGAAGTCTTTTATTTTGTTATGAACTTTCAAATGCTATCATCCAAACTGCATAAAAGTGCTCCTCGTCACATCTATTTAACCAGAAAGTATGGTGTTCATAATAAGACATTATGCTTATATAACCAAAGTTTGCATTTTAGTAGTCTCATTTGTACATTTTCGTATTCCTATGTATTGAACGCTCTAAGTTCCCTTGCGTTGATTTTATCTACCTCATCTTGTTAAAAGGAAAGAAAGAAATGATACCTGGGACCGCCAGGGTCCGAAACTGCCCTCTGACTGTTGTGTATGTAACCTCATGACCTGGGATGCGATTACGGTTCTTAGATTCCGTGTATGTTTGTTTGTATGCTAGAGTGACGTGTGGTACACACCTCTATTTTGACCCTATGGGCTTTCGTTCCCCTCAGCTGCCGAAGCTAGACTACGCCTCTATCTCGAGTGATGTACGCTTTGGGGGTGTGTTGAGTACCTTTTATTAAGTGTTGATCGGATTTACTGGAGGCATTACTCTAACTAAATACCCTCCCTTGATAACAGGAACGTTATTCCTAGTGGGTGTGTCAAAATGATCTGGATCTAGACCCTCGTTATACTTCCCATGCTGGGTATACCAAACCGTATATACTGCAAGTTTCTTAGCTGCGGGCGATCCGGACTCGTCATAATGTTTCGTGTGAACATTGATTTCAGTCCATCTAGATACATGTATGAATTTAGATTAGTGAATGGATTGTATACGTGTACTCTGTTGCTAGACTACTTGTTGACATGTTATAAACCACTGTGCTGGCACTTTAACCCTGAATAAACTCCATATACTGAATTACTATAGTAAACGCACCTTCTCTATATTCATAACAAGTGTACGATTTGGGGGGGGGGGTTGGGGGGTTTGCTTTTTCACTTGCTTTTTGGTGCTCCTAACTGTTTTCGTTTGAGAGGTTTTGTGGCCATTGTGAGCACACACAGCGAGTTGAAAACACTTTTTAAATCCCCTATTGCGGAGGTTTGGCATTTCCCTGCTTGGACACTCACCAGCAGCAAAGAGGAGTATCACAACATTATCAACAGCACCGCAAGGACACATGAGACAGATCAACCTGAAACAGGACTGTGGTGAGTCTGTTTATGATATATACATATGTGATACCATTTGAACTGCATTGGAGAGTTCTATACATATATTGAAGACATCTTTATTTCTATCTTGCTATTGTCAGGGGACATTGGGGTGGACCCATGGACATAGCATGACCATGAACTCTTGTCTGTATAACCAGGCTGGTTATGTATTGTGATTCATCATTAAATTCACATATGAAAGTTTACACCACGTACACACCCAACCACAGCACCCCTTCTTTTCTCTGACTGTTTTGGTTAATTGGTCTGTGCCAGGCAGCCACCCAGCACTCATATCTATTCTTCTTCACCTTAATTTTAATATAAAAAAAAAAAAGTTTAAATTTGTTTGCTAGTGTAATCTAATATAATTTTCTATCCGGCCTGTGTGTTTTGCTGACATACAGAGCCTACTGTGTTTACTTGCTGCCCTCCCTAGTCTATGAGCCACGACTCATATGTGTTTAACCTTTTTTTAATTTCCCCCCAAAAAAAATAATTTCAATAATTTTTCTAGTGTAATCTAATAGTATTTTATATCAGGCGTGTTTGTATCCGACTTACAGAGCCTACTGTTTTTAATAGCTGCCGTTCCAAGGCTATCAGCCACGACTCATATGTATGTGCTTATCCTTTTTCTTAAAATTTCCAAAAAAAAGTCTTTAAATCATTATGCTAGTGTAATCTAATTGTATTTTCTATCAGGCCTGTGTCTAACTGTCTATCTGACTTACACAGCATACTGTTGTTATAATTGCTGCCCTACGTAGCAGCCAGCCAGTGCGACCACTCATAGAGTCATATGTGCATTGCACTTCTTAACATAATTTTAATATTAAAATCTAAAATTTTACAATATTTTGCTAGTGTAATCTAACTTAATTTTCTATCAGGCCTGTGTTTTTGTCACTTACACAGCATACTGTGTTAAATTGCTGCCCTACCTACCATCCACGACTCATATCTGCCAGCCTGTGTGCCAGGCCCAACTAGCCAATTAGTGGCACCAATCACAATTCTTGTAACAGTAATTAAAAAAAAAAAATCATAATTTTTTGGACTGCAAATATTCAGTCTCCTAGTGCCATTGAATTGCATTTACCTCCTGCCTGCCACTGCCAGCCTTTTGTGCCAGGACGTCTAGCCAAATATTTACACCAATCATAATTGTTGTCACAGACATTATAGTTAGTAATTTAAATAAAAAAAATTTTTATTGTTGACCTTAATCCTCAGTTTGCTCGTGCCCTAGAATTGCACTTTTCTACTGCCTTCCAAGCCTGTGTGCCAGGCCTACTTGAAAAATATTTACACCAATCATAGTTGTTGTGACAGTATTCTTAATAATTAAAAATTAAAATTGGTGGTAATAGTTGTTGAGAATCCTCAGTTTGCTGGTGCCATTGAATAGCACTTTCCTGCTGCCTTGCAGCCTGCTGTGAGCCAGGCCCACCTAGCCAATTGTTGCCAGCAATCATATTTTTTTTAAAAGTATTGTAAAAATTGTCAATCATCACTGTTTTGACTGTCAGTAATCAGTCTCCTAGTGTCCTTGAATTGCATCTACCTCCTGCCTGCCAGCCTTTTGTGCCAGGCCGTCTTGCCAACTATTTACACCAATCCTAATTTTTTGTCACAGTATAGTTACTAATTAAAATTAAAAAATTCTTGATTGTTGATGATCTTAATCCTCAGTTTGCTCGTGCCCTAGAATTGCACTTTTTTACTGCCTTCCAAGCCTGTGTGCCAGGCCTACTTGAAAAATATTTACACCAATCATATTTGTTGTGACAGTATTCTTAGTAATTAAAAATTAAAATTTTTGTTAATAGTTGTTGTGAATCCTCAGTTTGCTGGTGCCAGTGAATAGCACTTTCCTCCTGCCTTGCAGCCTGCTGTGTGCCCGGCCCACCTAGCCAATTATTGCCAGCAATCATATTTCTTTTAACAGTATTGCAAAAATTGTCAATCATCACTGTTTTGACTGTCAGTAATCAGTCTCCTAGTGTCCTTGAATTGCATCTACCTCCTGCCTGCCAGCCTTTTGTGCCAGGCCGTCTTGCCAACTATTTACACCAATCATAATTGTTGTCACAGTATAGTTACTAATTAAAATTAAAAAATTCTTGATTGTTGATGATCTTAATCCTCAGTTTGCTCGTGCCCTAGAATTGCACTTTTTTACTTCCTTGCAAGACTGTGTGCCAGGCCTACTTGAAAAATATTTACACCAATCATATTTGTTGTGACAGTATTCTAATAAATAAAAATTAAAATTTTTGGTAATGGTTGTTGTGAATCCTCAGTTTGCTGGTGCCATTGAATAGCACTTTCCTCCTGCCTTGCAGCCTGCTGTGAGTCAGGCCCACCTAGCTAATTGTTGCCAGCAATCATATTTCTTTTAACAGTATTGCAAAAATTGTCAATCATCACTGTTTTGACTGTCAGTAATCAGTCTCCTAGTGTCCTTGAATTGCATCTACCTCCTGCCTGCCAGCCTTTTGTGCCAGGCCGTCTTGCCAACTATTTACTCCAATCCTAATTTTTTGTCACAGTATAGTTACTAATTAAAATTAAAAAATTCTTGATTGTTGATGATCTTAATCCTCAGTTTGCTCGTGCCCTAGAATTGCACTTTTCTACTGCCTTCCAAGCCTGTGTGCCAGGCCTACTTGAAAAATATTTACACCAATCATATTTGTTGTGACAGTATTCTTAGTAATTAAAATTTATGTTAATAGTTGTTGTGAATCCTCAGTTTGCTGGTACCAGTGAATAGCACTTTCCTCCTGCCTTGCAGCCTGCTGTGTGCCCGGCCCACCTAGCCAATTATTGCCAGCAATCATATTTCTTTTAACAGTATTGCAAAAATTGTCAATCATCACTGTTTTGACTGTCAGTAATCAGTCTCCTAGTGTCCTTGAATTGCATCTACCTCCTGCCTGCCAGCCTTTTGTGCCAGGCCGTCTTGCCAACTATTTACACCAATCATAATTGTTGTCACAGTATAGTTACTAATTAAAATTAAAAAATTCTTGATTGTTGATGATCTTAATCCTCAGTTTGCTCGTGCCCTAGAATTGCACTTTTTTACTTCCTTGCAAGACTGTGTGCCAGGCCTACTTGAAAAATATTTACACCAATCATATTTGTTGTGACAGTATTCTAATAAATAAAAATTAAAATTTTTGGTAATGGTTGTTGTGAATCCTCAGTTTGCTGGTGCCATTGAATAGCACTTTCCTCCTGCCTTGCAGCCTGCTGTGAGTCAGGCCCACCTAGCTAATTGTTGCCAGCAATCATATTTCTTTTAACAGTATTGCAAAAATTGTCAATCATCACTGTTTTGACTGTCAGTAATCAGTCTCCTAGTGTCCTTGAATTGCATCTACCTCCTGCCTGCCAGCCTTTTGTGCCAGGCCGTCTTGCCAACTATTTACTCCAATCCTAATTTTTTGTCACAGTATAGTTACTAATTAAAATTAAAAAATTCTTGATTGTTGATGATCTTAATCCTCAGTTTGCTCGTGCCCTAGAATTGCACTTTTCTACTGCCTTCCAAGCCTGTGTGCCAGGGCCTACTTGAAAAATATTTACACCAATCATATTTGTTGTGACAGTATTCTTAGTAATTAAAATTTATGTTAATAGTTGTTGTGAATCCTCAGTTTGCTGGTGCCAGTGAATAGCACTTTCCTCCTGCCTTGCAGCCTGCTGTGTGCCCGGCCCACCTAGCCAATTATTGCCAGCAATCATATTTCTTTTAACAGTATTGCAAAAATTGTCAATCATCACTGTTTTGACTGTCAGTAATCAGTCTCCTAGTGTCCTTGAATTGCATCTACCTCCTGCCTGCCAGCCTTTTGTGCCAGGCCGTCTTGCCAACTATTTACACCAATCATAATTGTTGTCACAGTATAGTTACTAATTAAAATTAAAAAAAATCTTGATTGTTGATGATCTTAATCCTCAGTTTGCTCGTGCCCTAGAATTGCACTTTTTTACTTCCTTGCAAGACTGTGTGCCAGGCCTACTGGAAAATATTTACACCAATCATATTTGTTGTGACAGTATTCTTAATAATTAAAAATTACAATTTTTGTTAATAGTTGTTGTGAATCCTCAGTTTGTTGGTGCCATTGAATAGCACTTTCCTCCTGCCTTGCAGCCTGCTGTGAGCCAGGCCCACCTAGCCATTTGTTGCTAGCAATCATATTTCTTTTAACAGTATTGCAAAAATTGTCAATCATCACTGTTTTGACTGTCAGTAATCAGTCTCCTAGTGTCCTTGAATTGCATCTACCTCCTGCCTGCCATCCTTTTGTGCCAGGCCGTCTTGCCAACTATTTACAAAAATCATAATTTTTGCTCACAGTATAGTTACTAATTAAAATTAAAAAAATGTTGATTGTTGATCTTAATCCTCAGTTTGCTCGTTCCATTGAATTGCACTTTTCTACTGCCTGCCAGCCTGTGTGCCAGGCCCAACTATCCAATTAGTGCCAGCAATCATATTTCTTTTAACAGTATTGCAAAATTTGTCAATCATCACTGTTTTGACTGTCAATCTGCAGTCTACTAGTGCCCTTGAATTGCATTTTCCTCCTGCCTGCCTGCCTGTGTGCCAGTCGCAAATAGCCAATTAGTGCCACCACTCATATTTATTGTAACAGGATTGGAATTTTTGTTAATCATAACAGTTTTGACTGTGATTCTTCAGTCTCCTAGTGCCATTGAATTGCAGTTTCCTTTCTCCCAGCGTGTGTGCCAGACAGGCCCATTTGCCAACTAGTGCCAAACAATCATATTTGTTGTCACAGTACTTGTAATATTTCAAAAAAATAACATTTTGTGATTTTTAAAACATCTGTCTTTTTTGTTGTTGTCAGTCTCACAGCGTATACTGTGCCCACTTTCACAGTGCCACCACTCAATTGGTGTAATAGTATTGTTAGTGTCCATTTAAAAAAAATGACAGGCAGAGGCAGGCCACCCCGCAGGTTCCGTGGTCGTGGTCGTGGTGCTGTGATTCCTTTAGACCCTACAAATATGCACATTGTTCAGACGCCGGGTGCCAGGGGAGACGCAAAAACTTCTGAGGAGGACCTAGTTGAATGGCTAACACAGGACACCCAATCTTCTTCAGCTTCCGCTGCTAGTCCTCCTAACCTTGACGCACCATCTAAGTCCAGCTGTGCTTTGGGCAGGTCTCAAGTGACCAGTGCCACTCCCCCGCCTGTCACCACCACCAACACTAGCACCACAGCCGCTTCACTTGATCTGTCACAGGAGTTATTGACACATCATTTGGAAGAAATGAGTGATGCGCAACCATCATTGACAGAGGATGTAGATAATAGTGATCAATCTCAGTCAGGCAGCATTACCGACATGGAGGTACGGTGTGATGATGATGATGATGTTGTACCCGCTGCTGCTTCCTTTCTTGATGTTTCAGATACAAGTGAAGCGGTTGATGATGCTGTGTCGGTGGATGTCACGTGGGTGCCTGCTAGAAGAGAAGAAGAAGAGGGGAAAGTTCAGATGGGGAGACAGAGAGGAGGAGGAGACGATTTGGAAGCACGGGGAGGTCGTCTCAAGGAGCTGGTGGCACAGTCAGACAGCATGCATCGTCACCAGGGGTCAGCCAGACAGCACGCTGACGCCCATAAACGCATGCTGTTGCCACCACCAGAATGCCTTCATCGCAGAGCTCAGCAGTGTGGCATTTTTTTTGTGTGTCTGCCTCTGACAACAGCGATGCCATTTGCAACCTGCGCCAAAAGAAACTGAGTCGTGGGAAGTCCAACAGCCACCTAGGTACAACTGCTTTGCGAAGGCACATGGTCTCCCATCACAAAGGCCGATGGGAAGAACACATGAGTAGAAGCAGCACACAAAGTGAAAGCCGCCCTCCTCCTCCTGCTCCAGCATCTTCAGCCACGTCAACCAGTGCTGTCCTCCTTGCCCCCTCTCAACCATCCTCCACTCAGTCTCTCTTATGCAGCAGTTCCTGGTCATCTGCCCACAGTCAGGTGTCTGTCAAGGACATGTTTGAGCGTAAGAAGCCAATTTCTCAAAGTCACCCCCTTGCCCGGCGTCTGACAGCTGGCTTGTCTGAACTCTTAGCCCGCCAGCTTTTACCATACAAGCTGGTGGAGTCTGATGCTTTCAGAAAAATTGTATCTATTGGGACACCGCAGTGGAAGGTACCTGGCAGAAATTTCTTTTCACAAAAGGCAATCCCAAACCTGTACTCTGTTGTGAGAAAGGAAGTTATGGCATGTCTGGCACACAGCGTTGGGGCAAGGGTCCATATGACCATGGATAGCTGGTCTGCAAAGCATGGTCAGGGCAGGTATATCACCTACACTGCGCATTGGGTAAACCTGCTGACTTCTGACAAGCATGGAATGCGTGGCTCTGCAGAAGAGTTGGTGACACCGCCACGACTTGCAGGCAGGCCTGCTGCTACCTCCTCTACTCCTCCTACTCCATCCTCTTCCATAACCTCTTCCTCGGCTGAGTCCTCTTCAACTTCTGCGTCTTGCTCCACATCTATGGCTACATCCCGGGTATGGCAGTGTCACGCCATCTTGGGGTTGACTTGCCTGAAAGCGGAGAGTCACACCGCACCAGCACTCCTGACGCCCTGAACGCACAGGTGGATCAGTGGCTGACTCCGCACCAACTGGAGATTGGCAAGGTTGTTTCTGACAATGGAAGTAATTTGGGTGGCGGCATTGAAATTGGGCAAGTTGACACATGTGCCGTGCATGGCACATGTGTGTAATCTAATTGTACAACGATTTGTCCATAAGTACCCAGGCTTACAGGACGTCCTGAAGCAGGCCAGGAAGGTGTGTTGCCATTTCAGACGTTCCTACACGGCCATGGCGCACTAGTCTGATATCCAGCGTCGAAACAACCTGCCAGTGAGGCGCTTGATTTGCGACAGCCCGACACGGTGGAATTCAACATTCCTAATGTTTGACCGCCTACTCCAACAAGAAAAAGCTGTTAATGAGTATTTGTATGACCGGGGTGCTAGGCCAGCCTCTGGGGAGCTGGGGATATTTTTTCCAAATTACTGGACGCTCATGCGCAATGCCTGTAGGCTCATGCGTCCTTTTGAGGCGGTGACAAACCTTGTCAGTCGCACCGAAGGCACCATCAGCAACATCATACCATTTGTTTTCTTCCTGGAGCGTGCCCTGCGAAGAGTGCTGGATCAGGCAGTAGATGAGCGTGAAGAGGAAGCGGGAGAGTTGTGGTGTCCATCACCCCCGCAAACAGCCGAATCAGCATCGCTTGCTGGACCTGCGGCAACACAGGAAGAGGATTGTGAGGAAGAGGAGTCAGAGGAGGAATGTGGCTTTTTAGGAGGAGGAGGAAGACCGAGCACAACAGTCATCCCAGGGTGCTCGTTGTTGTCACCTCTCTGGTACCCGTGGTGTTGTACGTGGCTGGGGGGAAGAAGATACCATCAGTGAGATCAGTGAGGAGGAGGAACGCGACATGATTAGCTCAGAAATCCAACCTTGTTCAAATGGGTTTTTTCATGCTGTCGTGCCTGTTGAGGGACCCTCGTATAAAAAAGCTGAAGGAGAACGACCTGTACTGGGTGTCCACGCTCCTCGACCCCCGGTATAAGCATAAAGTGCCTGAAATGTTACCAAATTCCCGCAAGTCGGAAAGGATGGAGCATTTTCATAATAAATTAAAAACTATGCTTTACACAGCGTATAAGGGTAATGTCACAGCACCACGGGAATGTAACAGGGGAAGAGATGAAATTAATCCTCCTCCTCCCACGACCACGGCGGCAAGGACCGGGCGCTTTCCTGACGTCTTGTTGATGGAGGACATGCGTACCTTTTTAACTCCCATGCACCATCAGAGCCTTTTGGGATCCAGCCTTAGAGAAAGACTCAACCGACAGGTAGCAGACTACCTAGCTTTAACTGCGGATCTCAACACTCTCAGGAGCGATGGACCCCTTGACTACTGGGTGTGCAGGCTGGACTTGTGGCCTGAGCTATCCCAATTTGCAATAGAACTTCTGGCCTGCCCCGCTTCAAGTGTCCTGTCCGAAAGGACTTTCAGTGCAGCAGGAGGTTTTGTCACTGAGAAGAGAAGTCGCCTAGGTCAAAAAAGCCTTGACTATCTCACTTTTATAAAAATGAATGAGGGCTGGATCCCGAAGGGACTGACATTGGGCGATATATTTGAATAAAAAAGGCCTGATGATGAGATGAGCTGGCTTGGGCTACAACTGGTACACAGGCTGGCCTTTTTTTTTTTTTATAAAGCCGGAGGACTTGCTTGACTTATCCGCCAACAACTAGTGTTCAAGCCACAAGCTTTTAGGGCACTTTATAAATGTTTTACAAACATCGATTTTTCTGGCCGCTGCTACAGCAGTTGCTACAACAATACCCCAATTTTTCAGTCATTTGTACATTCCGAATTTTTCTGGCCTCTGCTGCAGCTCTGTGGGTACAAAACTCAAATAAAAAAAATAAGGCACATAACACTAGTGATTAAACTGTTACGAATTGTACAACTTAGCACACCACTCATATCTGGTGGACCATTAAATTGAACGCAAAATGCCACAAATTTGAAAGAGTAGGACCGACCAAGCATCTTTATCCGTCTCTTGGTTGCTCTAAATTATCTCAGTGTTCCATCTATGCCATACCTGTACTCTATTGTGCAAAAGGGTGGCATATGTGGTGTTTCATGCTGTTGTGCCTGTTGCGGGTCGTGGCTCATGATATAAAAAGGCTGAAGGAGAACGACCTGTAATGGGTGCCCCATCAAATTTTTAGAAAAATGTTCCTGGTTCCTCTCAATTATCTCTGGGTTTCTAAAATGGATGCCATACCTGTACTCGCTTGTGCTAAAGGATGGCATATGTGGTGGTGTTTCCTGCAGTTGTTTCTGTTGAGGGTGCTGGACCCTCTTATAAAAAAGCTGAAGGAGAATGACCTGGAGTGGGAGTCCAAGCATGGTTTTTGGGGCTATTTCACTTTTACAAACAATTATCTGTGGGTTTCTAAAATCAATGCCGTACCAGTACTCTATTGTTCCAAAGTATGCCATATGTTCTCTTTCCTGCTGGTATTTTGTTTGAGGGTCCTGGACCCTCTTATAAAAATGCCTAAGGAGAAAGAGGTGTACTGGGTGTCCACTCATTTTTTTTTTCTATTTCACATTTGACCAAAATTATCTCTGGGTTTGTAAAATTAATGCTGTACCTGTACTCTATTGTTCAAAAGGATGCCATACGTCCTCTTTCCTGCTGGTGTTTTTTTTTTTGAGGGTCCAGGACCCTCTTATAAAAAGGCCTAAGGAGAAAGAAGTGCACTGGGTCTCCATCGAATCATTTTTTTTATTCAAATTTCCATTTGCAAAAAATGATCTCTGGGTTTCTAAAATCAATGCCTTTCCTGTACTCTATTGTTCAAAAGGATGCCATATGTCCTCTTTCCTGCTGGTGTTTTGTTTGAGGGTCCTGGACCCTCTTATAAAAAGGCCTAAGGAGAAAGAGGTGTACTGGGTGTCCACTCATTTTTTTTTTTCTATTTAACAATTGGCCAAAATGATCAATGGTTTTGTAAAATCAATGCTGTACCTGTACTCTATTGTTCAAAAGGATGCCATACGTCCTCTTTCCTGCTGGTGTTTTTTTTTAGGGTCCAGGACCCTCTTATAAAAAGGCCTAAGGAGAAAGAAGTGCACTGGGTGTCCATCAAATCATTTTTTTTATTCAAATTTCCATTTGCAAAAATTATCTCTGGGTTTATAAAATCAATGCCTTTCCTGTACTCTATTGCTCAAAAGGATGCCATATGTCCTCTTTCCTGCTGGTGTTTTGTTTGAGGGTCCTGGACCCTCTTATAAAAAGGCCTAAGGAGAAAGAATTGTACTGGGTGTCCATCGAATCATTTTTTTGATTCAAATTCCCGGTTGCAACAAATTATCCCGGGTTTCTAAAATCAATGCCTTTCCTATAATCTTTTTTTCACAAAGGATGCCATATGTCCTCTTTCCTTCTGCTGGTTTTGTTGAGTGTCCTGGAGCCTCTGCTAAAAAGGCCTAAGGATAAATAAGTGTACTGGGTGTCAATTCAATGTTTTTTTAGATTTCCCGGTTGTAACAAATTTTCTCTGTGTTTCTAAAATCAATGCCTTTCCTGTAATCTAATTTACAAAAGTATGCCATATGTCCTCTTTCCTGCTGCTGGTTTTGTTGAGGGTCCTGGAGCCTCTGCTAAAAAGGCCTAAGGATAAAGAAGTGTACTGGGTGTCTAATCTATGTTTTTTTAGATTTCACGGAACAAAATTACAAAATGGAACAAATTATCCCAGGTTTTCTAAAATAAATGCCTTTCCTGTAATCTATTAGTCACAAGGATGCCATATGTCCTCTTTCATGCTGTTGTTTCTGTTGAGGCTCCGGGAGCCTCTTCTAAAAAGGCCTAAGGATAAAGAAGTGTACTTGGTGTATAATCTAAGTTTTTTTAGATTTCACGGTTGCAACTAATGATCTCTGTGTTTCTAAAATCAATGCCTTTCATGTAATCTAATTTTCAAAAGGATGACATATGTCCTCTTTCATGCTGCTGGTTTTGTGGAGGGTCCTGGAGCCTCTGCTAATAAGGCCTAAGGATAAATAAGTGTACTGGGTGTCTAATCCAGTTTTTTTTAGATTTCCCGGTTGCAACAAATTATCTCTGGGTTTCTCAAATCAATGCCTTAAATGTAATCTATTGTTCAAAAGGATGCCATATGTCCTCTTTCCTTTTTTTTCTCGGTATTTTTGTTTATTTTAGAAAATTTAATGCACTTATAGGTTCACTAAGATTATGACTTTGCACACTGCCATTTTCCATGCAGCATTTTGACATGTTGTGTGATATGACTAGAAGAATGGTATGTTTTGAATCTGCTGAGCATAATAAAAAAAAAAAAAAAATTTAACTTGAGTTACTAACTGAAGCATGACTTCAGGAGTCAGGTGTGGTCGTAGGTAGTGGTTGTTGTTAGCAGATTATTTTTATTGCAAATTGCAATTGCCACAGAGTGCATAAAATGTGCGTCACTAGTCCAAATCATACTTTTTTTTTCCTTCAGGATTAGTTTTGGGGTCCGGCGCAATATTGGAAACGCAAAAAACAGGTCCCCCGTACCCGTTGATATAAGGGGTGACTAGTGCTTTTACCAGGCTCCTCTTGGATAGCCCCAGAAAGTGTGACTATGAATCCCAAAAAGAAAATTAAATTAAGGTTGAAAACTAACTCCAAAGTAAATTGTAAGACCTGGAGCTCCTCAAACACACATCCTACCGCAACAGCTATAGGCTCCGCCACCCACAAATCTTAACTTTGTAATGCCAATTGATATTGCCACAGCTGGAACAACAGTAAATAACATGTGCGTCACCACAGTCTCCGAAGCTGTTGTCGGATGTATACAAAAACACTGATAAAGTATTCCTTTCGGGGCGCAAAGAGATGGCTACCAAAACACTCCAGGAACTTCACAAGAGTCGCTGTCTTGTGTTTCTGGTGATGTTGGAGACATCTGGGTAGTGTACAGGGAGGGCAAAAATCCTCTCCATCTCTGTGCACCACAGGACAGGACGTCCTTGTCATCCATAAGCACATGAAATTGCTTGCATTTTCGTTGCTTCAAGAAGTTCAGCTTTTGTGGTGATAGTACAGAATTAAATAAACTTTGGTTTCCTACCATACTCAAGACAATCTTGTAGTTCAAGCTTCGGACTTGCTGTGGGAAGCAGTGGCCTGTCCATACCAGGAAGATGATTTAGACAGAAGTAACGAGCTCTGCTTGCACGTGACACATGTTTATCATCAATCATCAAAGGGGTTGCGTGCAGAATATGGCTGATGGCCCCTTATTCACATGTTTTTCCAGAGCCACAACATTTGCAAACAGCCAGAAGAAAGGTCTGTTCTCACCAGCCTTAAGTTGAGCTTCATTTACCAAATGCTGATATTCAAAAAAATAGACAAACAGTGCCTTAAATAACACATTTGCGATATCGATTCACCAGAGCAAGGTCATTGCAAGTACTAAGTTCCCACGATAACAAAATTAAAATGCCACAACTACGCAATCTTCACCTTCACATTATTATTGTCACACTCCATTGTACTCCTATGCCCAGCTCCCTGCTCTTGTTTTTGTTGAGGGTCCTGGAGCCTCTGCTAAAAAGGCCTATGGATAATGAAGTGTACTGGGTGTCTGTTCAATGTTTTTTTAGATTTCCCGGTTGCAACTAATTATCTCAGTGTTTCTAAAATCAATGCCTTTCCTGTAATCTATTATTCAAAAGGATGACATATCTCCTCTTTCATGCTGTTGTTTCAGTTGAGGCTCCGGGACCCTCTTATTAAAAAGGCCTGAGGATAAATAAGTGTACTGGGTGTCTAATCAATGTTTTTTTTCTATTTCACGGTTGCAAATAATGATCTGTGGGTTTCTAAAATCAATGCCTTTCCTGTAATCTATTATTCAAAAGGATGACATATCTCCTCTTTCATGCTGTTGTTTCAGTTGAGGCTCCGGGACCCTCTTATTAAAAATGCCTGAGGATAAATAAGTGTAACAGGTGTCTAATGAATGTTTTTTTTCTATTTCACGGGTCATATAAATGATCTCTGGGATTCTTAAATCAATGCCTTTCCTGTAATCTATTATTCAAAAGGATGACATATTTCCTCTTTCATGCTGTTGTTTCGGTTGAGGCTCCGGGACCCTCTTATTAAAAAGGCCTGAGGATAAATAAGTGTAACGGGTGTCTAATCAATGTTTTTTTCTATTTCCCGGGTCATATAAATGATCTCTGGGATTCTAAAATCAATGCCTTTCCTGTAATCTATTATTCAAAAGGATGACATATCTCCTCTTTCATGCTGTTGTTTCGGTTGAGGCTCCGGGACCCTCTTATTAAAAAGGCCTGAGGATAAATAAGTGTAACGGGTGTCTAATCAATGTTTTTTTCTATTTCACGGTTGCAAATAATGATCTGTGGGTTTCTAAATCAATGCCTTTACTGTAATCTATTATTCAAAAGGATGACATATCTCCTCTTTCATGCTGTTGTTTCGGTTGAGGCTCCGGGACCCTCTTATTAAAAAGGCCTGAGGATAAATAAGTGTACTGGGTGTCTAATCAATGTTTTTTTCTATTTCACGGTTGCAAATAATGATCTGTGGGTTTCTAAAATCAATGCCTTTCTTGTAATCTATTATTCAAAAGGATGACATATCTCCTCTTTCATGCTGTTGTTTCGGTTGAGGCTCCGGGACCCTCTTATTAAAAAGGCCTGAGGATAAATAAGTGTACTGGGTGTCTAATCAATGTTTTTTTTCTATTTCACGGTTGCAAATAATGATCTGTGGGTTTCTAAAATCAATGCCTTTACTGTAATCTATTATTCAAAAGGATGACATATCTCCTCTTTCATGCTGTTGTTTCGGTTGAGGCTCCGGGACCCTCGTATTAAAAAGGCCTGAGGATAAATAAGTGTAACGGATGTCTAATCAATGTATTTTTCTATTTCACGGTTGCAAATAATGATCTGTGGTTTTATAAAATCAATGCCTTTCCTGTAATCTATTATTCAAAAGGATGACATATGTCCTCTTTCATGCTGTTGTTTCGGTTGAGGCTCCGGGACCCTCTTATTAAAAAGGCCTGAGGATAAATAAGTGTACTGGGTGTCTAATCAATGTTTTTTTCTATTTCACGGTTGCAAATAATGATCTGTGGGTTTATAAAATCAATGCCTTTCCTGTAATCTATTATTCAAAAGGATGACATATCTCCTCTTTCATGCTGTTGTTTCGGTTGAGGCTCCGGGACCCTCTTATTAAAAAGGCCTGAGGATAAATAAGTGTAACGGGTGTCTAATCAATGTTTTTTTCTATTTCCCGGGTCATATAAATGATCTCTGGGATTCTAAAATCAATGCCTTTCCTGTAATCTATTATTCAAAAGGATGACATATCTCCTCTTTCATGCTGTTGTTTCGGTTGAGGCTCCGGGACCCTCTTATTAAAAAGGCCTGAGGATAAATAAGTGTACTGGGTGTCTAATCAATGTTTTTTTCTATTTCACGGTTGCAAATAATGATCTGTGGGTTTCTAAAATCAATGCCTTTACTGTAATCTATTATTCAAAAGGATGACATATGTCCTCTTTCATGCTGTTGTTTCGGTTGAGGCTCCGGGACCCTCTTATTAAAAAGGCCTGAGGATAAATAAGTGTACTGGGTGTCTAATCAATGTTTTTTTTCTATTTCCCGGTTGCAAATAATGATCTGTTGGTTTCTAAAATCAATGCCTTTTCTGTAATCTATTATTCAAAAGGATGACATATCTCCTCTTTCATGCTGTTGTTTCGGTTGAGGCTCCGGGACCCTCGTATTAAAAAGGCCTGAGGATAAATAAGTGTAACGGGTGTCTAATCAATGTTTTTTTCTATTTCCCGGGTCACATAAATGATCTCTGGGATTCTAAAATCAATGCCTTTCCTGTAATCTATTATTCAAAAGGATGATATCCCCTCTTTCATGCTGTTGTTTCGGGTTGAGGGCTCCGGGACCCTCTTATTAAAAAGGCCTGAGGATAAATAAGTGTACTGGGTGTCTAATCAATGTTTTTTTTCTATTTAACGGTTTGCAAATAATGATCTGTGGGTTTCTAAAATCAATGCCTTTACTGTAATCTATTATTCAAAAGGATGACATATCTCCTCTTTCATGCTGTTGTTTCGGGTGAGGCTCCGGGACCCTCGTATTAAAAAGGCCTGAGGATAAATAAGTGTAACGGATGTCTAATCAATGTATTTTTCTATTTCATGGTTGCAAATAATGATCTGTGGTTTTATAAAATCAATGCCTTTCCTGTAATCTATTATTCAAAAGGATGACATATCTCCTCTTTCATGCTGTTGTTTCGGTTGAGGCTCCGGGACCCTCTTATTAAAAAGGCCTGAGGATAAATAAGTGTACTGGGTGTCTAATCAATGTTTTTTTCTATTTCACGGTTGCAAATAATGATCTGTGGGTTTCTAAAATCAATGCCTTTCTTGTAATCTATTATTCAAAAGGATGACATATCTCCTCTTTCATGCTGTTGTTTCGGTTGAGGCTCCGGGACCCTCTTATTAAAAAGGCCTGAGGATAAATAAGTGTACTGGGTGTCTAATCAATGTTTTTTTTCTATTTCACAGTTGCAAATAATGATCTGTGGGTTTCTAAAATCAATGCCTTTACTGTAATCTATTATTCAAAAGGATGACATATCTCCTCTTTCATGCTGTTGTTTCGGTTGAGGCTCCGGGACCCTCGTATTAAAAAGGCCTGAGGATAAATAAGTGTAACGGATGTCTAATCAATGTATTTTTCTATTTCACGGTTGCAAATAATGATCTGTGGTTTTATAAAATCAATGCCTTTCCTGTAATCTATTATTCAAAAGGATGACATATCTCCTCTTTCATGCTGTTGTTTCGGTTGAGGCTCCGGGACCCTCTTATTAAAAAGGCCTGAGGATAAATAAGTGTACTGGGTGTCTAATCAATGTTTTTTTCTATTTCACGGTTGCAAATAATGATCTGTGGGTTTATAAAATCAATGCCTTTCCTGTAATCTATTATTCAAAAGGATGACATATCTCCTCTTTCATGCTGTTGTTTCGGTTGAGGCTCCGGGACCCTCTTATTAAAAAGGCCTGAGGATAAATAAGTGTAACGGGTGTCTAATCAATGTTTTTTTCTATTTCCGGGTCATATAAATGATCTCTGGGATTCTAAAATCAATGCCTTTCCTGTAATCTATTATTCAAAAGGATGACATATCTCCTCTTTCATGCTGTTGTTTCGGTTGAGGCTCCGGGACCCTCTTATTAAAAAGGCCTGAGGATAAATAAGTGTACTGGGTGTCTAATCAATGTTTTTTTCTATTTCACGGTTGCAAATAATGATCTGTGGGTTTTTAAAATCAATGCCTTTACTGTAATCTATTATTTCAAAAGGATGACATATGTCCTCTTTCATGCTGTTGTTTCGGTTGAGGCTCCGGGACCCTCTTATTAAAAAGGCCTGAGGATAAATAAGTGTACTGGGTGTCTAATCAATGTTTTTTTCTATTTCCCGGTTGCAAATAATGATCTGTTGGTTTCTAAAATCAATGCCTTTTCTGTAATCTATTATTCAAAAGGATGACATATCTCCTCTTTCATGCTGTTGTTTCGGTTGAGGCTCCGGGACCCTCGTATTAAAAAGGCCTGAGGATAAATAAGTGTAACGGGTGTCTAATCAATGTTTTTTTTCTATTTCCCGGGTCACATAAATGATCTCTGGGATTCTAAAATCAATGCCTTTCCTGTAATCTATTATTCAAAAGGATGACATATCCCCTCTTTCATGCTGTTGTTTCGGTTGAGGCTCCGGGACCCTCTTATTAAAAAGGCCTGAGGATAAATAAGTGTACTGGGTGTCTAATCAATGTTTTTTTTCTATTTAACGGTTGCAAATAATGATCTGTGGGTTTCTAAAATCAATGCCTTTACTGTAATCTATTATTCAAAAGGATGACATATCTCCTCTTTCATGCTGTTGTTTCGGGTGAGGCTCCGGGACCCTCGTATTAAAAAGGCCTGAGGATAAATAAGTGTAACGGGTGTCTAATCAATGTTTTTTTCTATTTCCCGGGTCATATAAATGATCTCTGGGATTCTAAAATCAATGCCTTTCCTGTAATCTATTATTCAAAAGGATGACATATGTCCTCTTTCATGCTGTTGTTTCGGTTGAGGCTCCGGGACCCTCTTATTAAAAAGGCCTGAGGATAAATAAGTGTACTGGGTGTCTAATCAATGTTTTTTTCTATTTCCCGGGTCATATAAATCATCTCTGGGATTCTAAAATCAATGCCTTAACTGTAATCAATTGTTCCCAAGGATGCCATATGTCCTCTTTCATGCTGTTGTTTCAGTTGAGGCTCCGGGAGCCTCTTATAAAAAGACAGAAGGATATAGAAGTGTTCTGGGTGTCCAATCAATGTTTTTTTTTTATTTCACAGTTGCAAAAAAATTATCTATGGCTTTGTAAAATCTATGCCTTACCTGTCATCTATTGTTCAAAAGGATGCCATATGTCCTCTTTCCTGCTGTTGTTTTTGTTTGGGGTCCGGAACACTATTCTAAAAAGGCCGAAGGAGAATGACCTGTACTGTACTGGGTGTCCAATCATGTTTTTGTTTTCTATTTCACGGGTTCATAATAAATATCGCTGTGTAACTAAAATCAATGCCATACCTGAACTCGGTTGTTCAAAAGGATGGCATATGTGGTGTTTCATTCTGTTGTGGTTGTTGAGGGTTGTGGCCGTGGGACAGCGTATAAAACGGCTGAAGGAGAACAACCTGTACAGCCTTGCTCCTCTTTTTAGGCAGGCCAGCTCTTTGCATACATGCCCACAGACTCTGTAACGCATGCCTCTTTTAGGGAGAGGTGCAGCCATAATTGCAGGGGTCAGAAACTCTGCCTGCAACTGTTATACTCGATTTTGCAAAAGAAAGTAAGCTTACCATGGTTCCCTGCACGCACGTATTGTTGTTATATTTTGGTGAGGCTAATCATGATGGCCATGTAGACCACCACCACTGAGAGTCCTGGAAGTAACAGGGATGAGATGAAAGAGCTAAGAATAGTAGAACTTGAAACAACAGAGATAGCCATGGGTGTTAGTGCAAAACCGCTTGGCTTTTTTTGGCTTTGGGTGCGGCTATTCATGCAGGCCATATAGAGCTGCCACCATTCGGTGTCGTATCAGCTATTAAACCTAATAAGAACAGTACTACCAAAATACAGCCAATGAAGGGCCTTAGGAAGACTGAGCCAAGGTTGGATTGTAGTATTTGGTTAGGCTAATCATGATGGCCATGTAGACCACCACCGAGAGTCCTGGAAGTAACAGGGATGAGATGAAAGAGCTAAGAATAGTAGAACTTGAAACAACAGAGTAATCCATGGGTGTTAGTGCAAAACCGCTTGGCTTTTTTTTGGCTTTGGGTGCGGCTATTCATGCAGGCCATATAGAGCTGCCACCATTCGGTGTCGTATCAGGCTATTAAACTAATAAGAACAGTACTACCAAAATACAGCCAATGAAGGGCCTTAGGAAGACTGAGCCAAGGTTGGATTGTAGTATTTGGTTAGGCTAATCATGATGGCCATGTAGACCACCACCACTGAGAGTCCTGGAAGTAACAGGGATGAGATGAAAGAGCTAAGAATAGTAGAACTTGAAACAACAGAGTTAGCCATGGGTGTTAGTGCAAAACCGCTTGGCTTTTTTTTGGCTTTGGGTGCGGCTATTCATGCAGGCCATATAGAGCTGCCACCATTCGGTGTCGTAACAGCTATTAAACTAATAGAACAGTACTACCAAAATACAGCCAATGAAGGGCCTTAGGAAGACTGAGCCAAGGTTGGATTGTAGTATTTGGTTAGGCTAATCATGATGGCCATGTAGACCACCACCGAGAGTCCTGGAAAGTAACAGGGATGATGAGATGAAAGTGCTAAGAATAGTACTACTTGAAACAACAGAGTTAGCCATGGGTGTTAATCAAGACCGCATGGATTTATTTTTGTATTGGGTGCGGCTAATCATGCAGGCCATATAGAGCTGCCACCATTCGGTGTTGTCTCAGGTATAAAAATAATAAGAACTGTACTATCAAAATACAGACAATGAAGGGCCTATGAAGACTGAGCAAAGGTTGGATTGTGGTATTTTGTTCGGCTAATCATGATGGCCATGTAGACCACCCGTAACAGGGATGAAAGTGCTAAGAATAGTACTAATTGAAACAACCGAGTTAGCCATGGGTGTTAGTCTAAGACCACTCAGCTTTTTTTTGGGGTTTGGGTGCAGCTAATCATGAAGGCCAGATAGACCTGCCACCATTTGGTGTTGTAACAGGTATTAAACTGCAAAGAACAGTACTACTTAACACAACCCTACTTACCATGGGTCCCAGAGCATATGTTTGGTTATTATATTTTGTAAGGGTAATCATGCAGGCCATATAGACCTCCACCGATAGGGTGAGTATGAGTAACAGCTATTAAAATGCGAAGGACATTACTAATTAACACAACATAGTTACCATGGGTCGCAGACCAAGAGCAGATGTCTTATTATTATATTTTGTATGGGTAATCATCCAGGCCGTATAGACCTCACCAATTAGGGGAGTTACAGAGATTAAGGTGATAAGAATGGTAGTACTTAAAACAACCTAGTTAAAATAGGTACCAGACCTCATGTCTTATTATTATATTTTTTCAGGGTAATCAGGCAGGCCGTATAGAACACCCCCGATAGGGGGGGGGGGAACAGGGGATTAAAGTGCTAAGAAAAGTACTAATTAACACAAGCTAGTTGGGTCCAAGAACGCATGTTTAATTATTAGACTTTATTAGGGTAATTATATATCTAACAAATCTATCTATTTCTCTTCTATCGATTCTATCTAACTATCAATCTATGTATATCTATCTATCCTATCTATCAATCTATCTTCTGTCCGGGATGTTTTGAGAAAGTCACTTTGGGAATGTTAGTTGATTTAGGCCCATTATGGCTTAAAAGCAGACTCTGCATAAACTATGTAATTTTCCATGGGAGTTTTGCCAGGGATACCCCTCCAGCATGCGACAGTCCAGGTGTTAGTACCCTTGAAACAACTTTTCCAACACTATTGTGGCCAGAAAGAGTCCTTGTAGGTTTTAAAGTTTGCCTGCCTATTGAATTCAATGGCGGGTTCGCGCGGGTTCGCGCGTTCGCGAACAATACCGGAAGTTCGAGTCCGCCGTTCGCGAACGAAAAATTTTAGGTTCGCGACATCACTAGTCATTGGTAACACTATACAGGATTGGAAGGGGGACGATGAAGAAATGAATAGTGAAACCACCCTATCCTGCACCTTTTATTTTTTTGTGCCTTATGGCAAGAACAAATGAACACGTTGTTTCATCCAATAATGTATCTGGCTTGTTCATATATCAAACAACTCGACAAATACAATGCACGACTAAATATCACATGTTTTTGCAGTAAAAAGTTTTAAACCAAACAAACTAATCAACTACATTTTTTGTTGTTTTGATGTATACTGTTTTGCAGTTCTTTTGCTGTGTGCCAATTAGAGGCAGATATCAAGCACTCCAGCTTCTCTGCAGGCAGTGGGGAAACTACAATTTCTGGATTTAAATTAGAAAGAAAATGCAACAGTGCATTGCAAGGTTGTTTAGGTATGCATATATGCATATGCACGAGCCAAGGTGCTGATTGGTTGGTATGCTCCATGCACAGTGCACTAAATGTACTTACCAGTCAACACCCATAATAGTGAAGACATTAGAGGGTTAGGAAAGTCAACATTAAAATTGCATGATTCAGATAGAACATGTTATTTTTAATTCACTTCTATGTTTAAATGCACTTTGTTATCTTGATATCCATTATTGAAAAAATAATATGTACATATCCCATACTAGTGGGAGCAAGCTGGTGATTGGTGCCAGCACACATTTGTCTTTATCAATTGGCTGACTAGATGTGTTCAACTAGTGCTCAGTAGTGCATTGCTTCTTCTTTGTAATCTGTTTCACAGATGTATTCAAAAGGATTTCCAGCCTTCAAAATATATTAAAAAAACCTTTATTCACATGGGGTCCATAGTACATAGTACTATGGGGTACATAGTACTATGGACCCCATGTGAATTAAAAGTTTTTTTAAATATATTTTGGAGGCTGGAAATCCTTTTGATTTAATGTTATTGGGGTTTGACAAACCCTTTTTCCTGTGCCCAAAGACTTTACAAGAGGTGCTGGTCTTCCCCTAGTGAATTGTGGATCACAGATGTATTCTGCAGGTCTACAACCCTAACATACTACTGAATAATATATCATTTTAAAGAGACATTGAAGCATCAAAAAATATAAGCAGTTTGAAAATTTGAAAGGAGTAGAAAAACTCATCAAATGCCTTTAAAGAAATATGAAACCCAATTTGTTCCTTTCATGATTCAGATAGAGCATGCAATTTTAAGCAACTTTCTAATTTACTCCTATTATCAAATTTTCTTCATTCTCTTTGTATCTTTATCTGAAAAGCAAGAATGTAAGTTTAGATGCCGGCCCATTTTTGGTGAACAACCTGGGTATCACTTGCTGATTTGTGGCTACATTTAGAGATACAAAGAGAACAAAGACAATTTTATACTAGGAGTAAATTAGAAAGTTGCTTAAAATTGTATGCTCTATCTGAATCATGTAAAGAAAAAAAATTGGGTTTCATATCCCTTTAATTTTGAGACTTTTGCAAGTCTTATTACAGAGAGAAGCTTAGGAGCATACACGTGTATTGTGGCAAGCAGTACCACTGGCTACAGACCTCAGCTGTGATAGTAAAATATTGTCACAACCTGATTCATATTCCTACATCTGCTTCCTCTGCATACTTGGTTCAGACATTAAAATGAAGCCTTGTTTTACATTGTGAATTTTATTTTTGCCAGTGTTTTTGATAAAAAGAGACAATTTCCTACAGCCTATGCACATGTCCTTACAAGTTATTAAAATTAAAGACCAGTACAGTGTCCAATTACAACGTACATTGTTAAAAACATTATTGCAAACACTGCTGCCATATAGTGCTAATACTAATACTAATACAGATATGAGTCTACTTAAAGGGATAAAAAAGGTAAAAACAGAAATGTGCATGGGTGCATTTAACACCTTAAAGGGATAGTAAACCCCCAAATTTTCTTTTATGATTTAGATAGAACAAACAATTTTAAACAACTTTCCAATTTAATTCTATTTTCAAATTTTCTTCATTCTCTTGTTATCCATTGCTGAAGGGACAGCATTGCACCACTGACAGAAAGCTGAAAATATCTATTTAGCCAATCAACAAGAGACAAATGTGTGCAGGCACCAATTAGCAGCAGCTCCCACTAGTGTATGATATGTGCATATTCATTTTTAACAAGGGATACTAAGAGAACGAAGCACATTTGAAAATAGAAGTGAATTTAAAAGTGTCTTAAAATGACAAGTTTAAATCATGCAAGTTTAATTTTGACTTTCCTATCTCTTTAAGGACAGCTGATGTACCCCTGTAGGGTTGGCTGTTTTCTGGGCTAACAGGACTTAACCCTTGGGGCAGGCAATGTAAGAGTAGTTTGCTGATGTTAAGGGGTTAAGTTAAAAAATAAAAGCATTTTGCAATGTACTTTCATTAGCAAATTATTCTAGTAAAAGTAATATCTGTTTTTCACTGACATACGTACATATGCTGTGTGTCCCGTGCACCAGCATTCAAACACTACACCTTCTTAAAGTGTCAGCAGTGGCTTTTATGACACTGGCACAATACACACTACCGCCAGTTCTCTGAGAAAATATAGTGTTTGAATCCTTATCCTCTAGTCACATGTAGCATATGTGCATATGCCGCTTAAACGGTAATAACTTTAACTAGACTAATATTAGCTAAAAGAGCTAAATCTGTTGCAAAAATACCTCTATTAAAAACTTAATGCAGATTTTATATTTCATTTTGACTCCTTTAATATTCCTTCATATAAATAAGCTAAGTTTCTCTATAGGTCACCAGGAGATGGAGAATTGAAGTATTTTCTCTATCTGAACAATGAACGTTTAATTTTGAGAGCCCAGTTCTTTTAAACATGTGAATATCTCTACACGTCTCTGCTTCTTATTTTCATACTGTACAGTGTTCGGTTAAAACAGCATCACTTACATTCCTGGTAACATCCAAAATACATTTAGGAATGGTCTTATCTTAAACAAACAAAATGTTTTAATACTGAAAAGAGAGTGAAATAGTGTGTTCTTTGTATTTCCCACAAATACTCTGAGCTTATCAGGCTTGAAAATCAATACACTTGCTGAGAACACATATCTCAATAAGTAAACGTCTGGGGACTAAATCACTGTGTGATTTTTTTTGGTTTTATTTTTACATATACTGTATGCTGCAAACCATCTTCATTACAACTAATTAATTAAACTCCATCTAAAATATCACTAACATTCCGGATCTGATTTTAAAAAGGGGAGAGTTTACCATCACTTTAAATGATATTGGTAACATCTCCTTTTAACCATTATTGGTTAACTAAATCTGATTTAGGGATAGATTACGAGTAGAGCGCTAATAGTTATGCACAAGTGAAAAGGGGTTTATTACGGCTATTTGTGCACGCTGTGTTTTCTGCTTGTAATAAAAATTGGAAGTACATTAGATCACTTGAGCGCAATTGAAGTTAACGTACGTTGGGTACGCACTACCTCAGAGGTCTGGTTAACTGTTTTATAAAACAAAAAAGTCAAACATAATACATCAAAAATACATTAGAAAGTACAGTTACACTCATAATAACACAATCTAATATAAATGATTCAAAAAACATATTGCAAAAAAAAAAGTTATAAGGGCTCTAAGATATGAGGCAGCAAAAGGGCTTTAACATCGAGATACATACATATACATGTCTAAAGTATTTACAGACACATTTACACATATAAACACATGAATAAATATGTATACATTTATATATATATAATATATTTATTTATATATATTAGTGCATTGGAGCCCTTTGCAGTTAAGTAGATGAAAACATGAACAAACATGTATGCTAATATTCATATTTAATAAAGTGTTATACAGCGTATTTACTGTAAAAATTTCACATTCCAATGTTCTGCACATAGCAGAATATGTTCTATGTATTTATAAATAGATCTTCCTATATATCTATAACTATATATAATAATGTACAGTATATATATATATATATATATGTTTATATTTATATAAATCCAGATAAATTTTGGGAGAGAATAAATGAAAACCTTCCTGATAAACAGGATAGGAACTGGATTTGTTCAGTCTAGGCGGATATTAACCGTATCTAGACCCGGTGCAGACCCCCTAAATTTGATATAAACTTCAAAACCTTATAGAGAGAATTACAAACCACAGTAGAGCTATATGAAGATACTGTGTAAAGTTGGGGGGATTTTTGCACACGTTGGAGCACACCCCTATATTCTATTCCTAGTAAATGGCTTGGTATTTAGTCAGAGACCAAAAAACAGTTGCACACATGTTCAATCGTCGCAAACGAATTTATTAACAAACAACAGCAATGTTCACTGAAAAAGTCATATGCATCCTATCTACACCATATTGCTACTACCACTGCAGTGGATATGAATATTACACAAAACTAAGTGTAGCTGGTGGGTCTCATACGTTTTAATTAACAGCGATAACCTTAGATGTTATTAAGCAAACAGAGTATCACATAACGTGTATCAAACCATACACTTATTCATAACATTTTGGACATACGACCTGATATTAAAAGATTGGTATTCAGTCCTCCTCAGGCTGTGAAGTTCTTAGTATATCCTGGCCGCAGCCTAGATACACCACATATATCAAATTAAGTTTGCTAGATTTACAAGGTAAAAACGTCCTCTGCAACTAGCTCAACAAAGGTAACTTAGTAGCAATCCAGGTTTCGTTGTATTGTTAGAACCTACGATAGGTGCCGCTTCTCAGGAACTGCGGTCAGCAAATAATCTGGATAATTATTTCCAAAGCTTTTCTTAACGTGCCGGGACAACCTCCTCGGACACTTAGGGCTGGCTTTCGCTCAGCATTCTGGGGCGAAACGCGCATCGACAGACATCTGTGACCGGTCTAACAGCCAAAAGGGGTTCGGATGAATTGGAGGAGACTTTCTGTCCACTATAGCCGAGGTCCCTAAGAGCAAAGGTGACACGTCTTTGATTAGTGGAAGTATAAAGAAGGATTTACGTCGGAAGTACCTTGTCCCGACTTTACAAGTAAACTCATTGTTTATACCCGAACCAGTGACTGTTAGCGGCTTTTTGCTGTGCGGCCGCTGCTAATCCGGAAGGATCTGAAAAGGTTTTTTTCTAGCCCTAAGTGTCTGAGGAGGTTGTCCCGGCACGTTAAGAAAGCTTTGGAAATAATTATCCAGATTATTTGCTGACCGCAGTTCCTGAGAAGCGGGGGGCACCTATCGTAGGTTCTAACAATACAACTAAACCTGGATTGCTACTAAGTTACCTTTGTTTGAGCTAGTGCAGAGGACGTTTTTACCTCGTAAATCTAGCGAACTTAATTTGATATATGTGGTGTATCTAGGCTGCGGCCAGGATATACTAAGAACTTCACAGCCTGAGGAGGACTGAATACCATCTTTTTAATATCAGGTCGTATGTCAAAATGTTTATGAATAAAGTGTATGGTTTGATACACGTTATGTGATACTCTGTTTGCTTAATAACATCTAAGGTTTATCGCCGTTAATTAAAACGTATGAGACCCACCAGCTAAACTTAGTTCTGTGTAATATTCATATCCACTGCAGTGGTAGTAGCAATATGGTGTAGATAGGATGCATATGACTTTTTCAGTGAACATTGCTGTTGTTTGTTAATAAATTTGTTTGCGATGATTGAACAGTGTGTGCAACTGTTTTTTTGGTCTCTGACTAAATACCAAGCAATTTACTAGGAATAGAATATAGGGGTGTACTCCAATGTGTGCAAAAATCCCCCAACTTTACACAGTATCTCATATAGCTCTACTGTGGTTTGTAATTCTCTCTCTAAGGTTTTTGAACATATATATATATATATATATATATATTATATATATATATATAGGATACAAAGATATATATTATAATAGTTATTAACATAGACAATAATTAGATTACCATTTACTCATTTGAGTCTCTATACCTTTAAGAATACCTATTTAAGGATAATGAGCTGGGACACCTGTGAGCAGTGAACAAGTGCCTGTAGGCACGAAACATGTCTGCTGCAGATTGCCCAGCTGTCTATGTTAAAATGTCAGTCTTGGTTTTAAATAACTGTATCTGCCGATACTCTATGCTTTTACCTGCATTAT
This sequence comes from Bombina bombina, assembly GCF_027579735.1. Lineage (NCBI taxonomy): Eukaryota > Metazoa > Chordata > Amphibia > Anura > Bombinatoridae > Bombina > Bombina bombina. The sequence continues at coordinate 210,297,455 of NC_069502.1, forward strand.
CAAATAAGAGGATTTATGTTTTTATCTGCATTTGAGGATCCGGACTTTTTCTTTGTATCCTATACACTTTTTCAGCGCTCTTTGGATGAAGTGAGCGCTGCAGCTTGGATCCCCTGCGCAGAAACGTCTATGAGTGACGTCTCCCACGCTCCAGTGTGCCGTAGCCAGGGAAGGAGGAAGCATTAGACGGGTAGTGTAGAGCGCAAGGCGAGTGTTTTGTTACACACACATGGTTTACTTCGTCTACTAGCCATTGCAGCCTACCGTATACCCGCTTGCCAATTATAAGCAACAAACGGCTGAAGAGGAGGTGGTGAGTACTCTGATATTTGACTGCTATCCCTGGTTGATTTGCAGTTTTGGGACTTATTAACTTACAGTGTATACACACGCGGCAGGTACAGACCGGTCTGACACTATCACAGACACATTACCTTGGGGCATGTATACTTATCATTATGGATACTGAGGACATCTAGCTATGTTTTAATGGGACTTTGGGGAAGACTCCACAGAACATGCAACTGAAGAAGATGTGGTTTTTACTATTGACAGTCTCTTCTTTGAAATAGATAACTTGAGAAAGAGAGACATTAAGCTAGAACTTGATGTAAAATCCTTCCTCTTATATAAACACAATAAGCGTATACCAAGAGGCTTGAGGATTAAAAAAAATTTCCCTCTTTTTAGGGTACTAGATGCTGATTTTATATCCAAAGTGGAATAACATATTAGATAATTGTTCCTTTGCCCTTATTGAACTTTTGATTGAATATAAACAACAACAAAGATCTGATTTACTAGAGGAGATGAAAAATGTCCAAGAACAGCTGGAGGTCATTTCAGAGGGACCCACAATTTAAGACCTATGATAAACAATATTGAAAAAAATATGATATCTTTCCGACAGGAACTCTGGGAGTTTAAATCACATAAGATGACTAGAGGACAAACATGACTATGACCATCAAACAGTTTATAGATGGGATAACAATGACAAACAACTTATAACCGTGAACCCAGAAATTATAGGAGAAGGTTTAGGAATCAACAGAAAAAAGTTAAACAAGTTACTTTCTCTGACACGGAATATGAGGTGGAGTCCTCAGAGGGAGAATGACCAATGACTGCACAGAATCTCTAGTTTTAAAACCACTTGAAACCTCTGCAAGCCATGTTTCAAAAAACGAACAGGCAGAGACTTTACCATCAGGAAGAAAAAAAACACACAGGGGGAAAAGGGGCAAAGGAACAAAAACAAACACACAGGGAAGGCCAGGAGGGTATATCACACCCCAAACAAAAAATTCAGCTGAAGACCTACCCTACCAGATAGCAAAACAGATAAAGAAATATGCTTAAATACTAATGTAATCAATCTATCTGATACAATTTTAAATGATGATGAAATAAAGGTATTATCCAAGGGTCTGAATTATGTTCCTTCACAGCACTTCAACTTGTTTAACACTGTGTTAGATGTAAATAAATTCGTGAGGAAATTGTTATTGCGTAAACATTTTTGCAGATGCTGAGAAAGAACATAGCAATGTTATTTCTACAAAAGTGGAATCTGATAAAAGAATTTTTGTCCTTTCTGAGAAGATGTTTCTGTATTTGACCAACAAGGCTTATTAAATGAGAATACACAGGAACTATCTAATACGTTAATTACAGAAAGAGATATAGATTTGTTTTAAATTTAAGAAGAAAAGCAACTTTCTATCCGGTGCACTCTAGAAACTCACCCCGGTGGAGACCTTCCAAAAAGTAGTTGAGGAAAAACTAAGGGAACTTGATAAGAAAGAGAAGAAACAAAGACATAATTTATCCTTTTAAAAGAAAAACAGGCACTTAAAAAGATTTCAGACAATACCAAAATTGTGGTGAGAGCCTCAGACAAGGGGGGAAATGTGGGTAGTACTTAATAGGATTCATATTTAAGAAGAAGCCAGTAGACAATTAAGTGATAAGGAAGTATAAGTAAGAATTAAAAGAAAATCCAACTTTACAGTACAAAGAAATTTTGAAAGATATAGTAAAACACGCCAGATACAATCATGTCATTAATCAGGCTATTGAGGATATGTTAATCCCAGAGTATCCAGTGACACCTATATTTCACTACCTCCCCTAAGACGCACAAAGACATGGTTTAATCCCCCCGGGGCGTCCCATAATTGCTGGTATAAATTCATTAAATGAATCTCTTTCGGAGCTCATAGATAGTTACTTGCGAGCCATTGGTGAAAGAACTTCCAAGCTTTATACAAGACACCACACTCCTTACTGGTAAAATTGCAGAATATTAAATGGAAGTCATCTTATAGGTTTTTGGTGGTAGATGTAACCTCACTATATACAGCCATCAAACAGGATAAAGGGCTAGATGCTTTGGATATTTTCAAGATACACATAGCAATTAATGATGTGACCACCAAACAAATTAATTCTGACATCAATTGAATACCCTATTGACCCACAATATATTTATGTTCGAGGGAGGTTTTTTATCTCCAGAGGGCGTGGAACCGCTAGTGGGGCCAAGTTTGCCCCCTGTTACGCCAATCTCTTTATGGGATGGTGGGAGCGGTTCCACGTCTTTGGGAGATGGCAACCCCCTCCGTATAAGATCATTTTCTATGCAAGATTCATAGATGATCTGATTTTTTATAATTGATGGTGAGGAAAGTGAAATAGAAGGATTTTGTGATTATTTGATCATAATAACTGTGGCATTAAGCTGATAGGGGGAACAGCATAAGAGCTCAATCTGCTTCTCTGGGATATAACATTAAAGGGTAGTGCCACACATGAGATGATAGAAGAACAGATCTATTTAGAAAGGCCTCAGCAGGTAATACTATTCTAGAATATAACTCATGTCATCCAAGGCATACCCTAAATGGTATTCCGAAAGGGTGCAATAACATAAGGGCCAAGAGAAATTGTACTACTAATGAAAGTTATGAAATTCAAGCTAATTTGATTACTGAAAGATTATTGGATAGGGGTTATTCCCCCTAGAGTGTTAGAAAAAGCTAGGAATGATGTAAACGTTCATACCAAGGAATGAACTGTTAAAGATATCGTAAAAGACAGGGATACAATAAGGATAAGGCAGGAAGATAATAGACCAAATTTATAACAACTTACAGTCTGGAATATGGGGAAGTGTTGTAACATCATAAAAGAATGTATTCCAATCTTATATACAGATTTGGCATTAAAGAAAATAATTCAAAAAGGATGTGACTTTATCTCTAAGAAGGGGGAAAAACTATAGGAAACTATGTTTCTCCTTCTGACCAGCTCTGGCAGTGGTTCTGCAACGTGTTTGTTTAAAAAGCGAGGAAAGGCTTTTTTCAAAGTGCAGAAGGAATGTTTGTAAGACCTGTGATCATGTATCAGAGGGGGAAACATTTGTTTCAACCCATCTTCAAAAAACGTACAAAATTAATTTTTATTTAAACTGTAACACCACACATGTAATATATCTATTGACCTGTAGGGGGTGCTATAAACAGTATGTAGGAAAAACTAAGAGGATCCTTAAGGACAGATTCTTGGCACACCTCAGGTCAATAGATGATATTGAGTCTGACACCCCAATAGCTAGGGCATTTTCGAGAGCATCACAACTCTGATGCAGCCTATTAATGTCCAAGCAATAGACCATGTACCCCTATGGAAGAGGGGGAGGTGACAGAGAAACAAAGGCTAAATACTAGGGAAGTAGTTCTGGATTTTTTTTCCCTCAATACTATCATTCCGCAAGATTAAATTTATAGAAGGGACATAGATTTGTATATTTAACATAAATAAGAGAGGAATTTTGTATATTTATACATCAAACAGGGGGGAAATGTATAAATCTAATCCTTAGACTTCCATACTCTATGTAATACACATGTCTTTGTATATTGCCCCTCTATATTATGATTGTTCACTATATTGCATTAGGTTATAAGATTATGAACAGAGTTTTATGTGTATTTATTCATATTTAATCTTCAATAGTTGCATATTAGTATTTTTAAGTGTATGAACTGAAGTGTTTATCTGAGCTTAGTGACTTTCATATGTATATATGTATCTGTGATTGTATATATTATAATAGTTATTAACATAGACAATAATTAGATTACCATTTACTCATTTGAGTCTCTATACTTTTAAGAAATACGCTATGTAAGGATAATGAGCCTGGGACACCTGTGAGCAGTGAACAAGTGCCTGTAGCACGAAACATGTCTGCTGCAGATTGCCCAGCTGTCTATGTTAAAATGTCAGTCTTGGTTTAAATAACTGTATGCTCCGATACTCTATGCTTTTACCTGCATATCAAATAAAGGGATTTATGTTTTATCTGCATTTGAGGATCCGGACTTTTCTTTGTATCCTATACACTTTTTCAGCGCTCTTTGGATGAAGTGAGCGCTGCAGCTTGGATCCCCTGCGCAGAACGTCTATGAGTGACGTCTCCCACGCTCCAGTGTGCCGTAGCCAGGAAGGAGGAAGCATTAGACGGGTAGTGTGAGCGCAAGGCGAGTGTTTGTTACACATATATATATATATATATATGTAAAAATATATACAGTATTTGTGCAAATATATAGAAACTAGTCCTAAAGCCCGTTTACACGGGCCATTTTTTGCAGTACAGCGATCCCACCCCTTGCTATCTCTCCCTCCCCCTCTCTTTTGCTCTCTTTTTCCCCCTCTCTTTTGCTCTCTCTCCCCCTCTGTTTTGTGCTCTCTCCCCCTCTCTTTGCGCTCTCTCTCACTCCACCTCTCTTTTGCTCTCTCTACCGCCTCTTGTTTGCTCTCTCTCTCTCCCCTCTCTTTTGCTTTCTCTACACTTTCTTTTGCTCTTTCCCCTCTCTTTTGCTCCTTCTCTCCACCCTCTCTTTTGCTGCCTCTCCCCCCTCTCTTTTGCTCTCTCCCCAATCTTTTGCTCTCTCCCCTCTCTTTTGCACTCTCTTCTCCCCCTATCTATTGCTCTCTGTCCCCCCTCTTTTGTGCTCTCTCTCTCCCCCCTCTCTTTTGCGCACTCTCTCTCCCTCTCTTTTGCGCTCTCTCTCTCCCTCCTCTCTTTTGCACTCTCTCTCCCCCTCTCTTTTGCACTCTCTCTCTCCCCCTCCTCTCTTTTGCGCTCTCTCTCTCCCCCCTCTCTTTTGCCTTCGCTCTCTCCCTCCTCTCTTTTGCGCTCTCTCCGCTCTCTCTTTTGCACTCTCTCTCAACCCCTCTCTTTTGCGCTCTCTCTCCCGTCTCTATTTTGTGCTCTCTCTCCCCCCCTCTATTGTGCTCTCTCTCCCCCCTCTCTTTTGTGCTCTCTCTCCCTCCTCTCTTTTGTGCTCTCTCTCCCCTCTCTTTTCGCTCGCTCTCTCTCCCTCCTCTCTTTTGCGCTCTCTCTCCCCCCTCTCTTTTGCGCTCTCTCTCCCCCTCTCTTTTGGGCTCTCTCTCTCCCTCTCTTTTGCGCTCTCTCTACCCCTCTCTTTTGCGCTTTCTCTCCCCCCTCTCTTTTGCGCTCTCCCCCCTCTATTTTGTGCTCTCTGTCCCCCCTCTCTTTTGCTCTGTTTCTTTCCCCTCTCTTTTGCTCTCTCTCTCTCCATCCCTCTCTTTTGCTCTTTCTCTCAATCCCTCTCTTTTGCTCTCTCTCCCCCTCTCTTTTTCTCTTTCCCCCTCTTTTGCTTCTCTCTCCCCATCCCTCTCATTTGCTCTCTCTCTCCCCCTCTCTATTGCTCTCTCCCCCTCTCTTTTGCTCTTTCTACCCCCCCTCTCTCTACCCCCCTCTCTCCCACCTCTCTCTCTCCCCATCTCCCCCTCTCTCTTCTTTTGCTCTCTCTCCCCCCTCTCTTTTGCTCTCTCTTCCCCTTTTTATCTTTCTCTTTCCCCCTCTGATTTTCTCTCTCCCCTTCTCTTTTTCTCTCTCTTCCCTCTATTTTGCTCCTTCCCCTCTACTTTGCTCTCTCTCCGTCTTCTCTTTTGCTCTTTCCCCTCTCTTTCCCCTCTCTTTTGCTCTCTCTTCAGCTCTTTCCCATCTCTTTTTGTCTATCCCCCTCTCTTTCTATCTCTCTCCCATCTCTCTCACTCCGACCGCGGCCGGCCCCACCCTGCACACCCGACCATGCCTCCACCATGCCCGACCACGCCCTGCTCATACCCGGCCACGCCCATTTTCACCACACCGTGCCAAACAGCAGATCAGGTAAGGCCAGGTGTGTTTGTCCTTGTGCTGTCTCTACTGCACATGGCAGCTTCAGACAAACACACTTGGCCTTTTATATTATAGGATATGTATTTATGAATAAATAGAACATATTCTTCTATGTGAAGAACATTGGAATGTGAAGTATTCAAATTTTCATGTCGGTTAGTGCACTTGAGAATATGCGAATAGGGTTTTTTCCCCACTTTTATTGCTCAATTGGCTTATATGGGGGAATATGCAATTGAGCACGCAATATTCTAAGTTTGGCTTTTTACGCTCGTTGGGATAGCGCACGAGCGATAACTTTTTACTTTCAACTTGTAATACCAGTGCAACCTGACGCACACAAAAGCTTACTTCTAGCGCAGTTAATCTAGCCCTTAGTTAAAGGGACAGTCTACACCTTGGTCATCCACCCATTGAAGACATCATGATCTGGGCTGCATCTAGGCACTATGCTTTATAGCATTGACTGTCTGTTGAATCAAACTAACTAGCCTTTTGTGATTGGACATCATATTCAGCCCAGATCCTGATATCATGAGTGGGCAGAGCTTGGCAGCCATTTAAAAATGTCCAGAAACAATATTAATTTTTAAATCACTTCACTTTTTTTTACCTTTCCTGCTACATGATATAGAATGGGTTGCAAGACGGTATTTGCAGCTTAAAGGGACACTGAACCCATTTTTTTTTATTTTGTGATTCAGATAGAGCATGCGATTTTAGGCAACTTTCTAATTTACTCCTATTAACTTTTTTTCTTCTTTGTCTTGCTATCTTTATTTGAAAAAGATGGCATCTAAGCTAAGGAGCCAGCAAATTTTTGGTTGAGACTCTGGATAGCACTTGTTTATTGGTGGGTGAATGTATCCACCAATCAGCAATAACAACCCAGGTTGTTCACCAAAAATAGTCCGGCATCTAAACTTACATTCTTGCTTTTCAGATAAAGATACCAAGAGAATGAAGAAAATTTGATAATAGAAGTAAATTAGAAAGTTGCTTAAAATTGCATGCTCTATCTGAAAAATGTAAGAAAAAAATTTGGGTTCAGAATCCCTTTAACCCCTTAAGGACCACAGCACTTTTCCATTTTCTGTCCGTTTGGGACCAAGGATATTTTTACATTTTTGCTGTGTTTATGTTTAGCTGTAATTTTCCTCTTACTCATTTGCTGTACCCACAGATATTATATACAGTTTTTCTTGCCATTAAATGGACTTTCTAAAGACACCATTATTTTCATCATATCTTATAATTTACTTTAAAACATTGTTATAAAATATAAGGAAAAAATGGAAAAAAACACACTTTTTCTAACTTTGACCCCCAAAATCTGTTACACATCTACAACCACCAAAAAAACACCCATGCTAAATAGTTTCTAAATTTTGTCCTAAGTTTAGAAATATGCAGTGTTTACATGTTCTTTGCTTTTTTTGCAAGTTATAGGGAAATAAATACAAGTAGCACTTTGCTATTTCCAAACCACTTTTTTTCATAATTAGCGCTAGTTACATTGGGACACTGATATCTTTCTGTAATCCCTGAATATCCCTTGACATGTATATATTTTTTTTTAGAAGACATCCCAAAGTATTGATCTAGGCCCATTTTGGTATATTTCATGCCACCATTTCCCTGCCAAATGCGATCAAATAAAATAAATCGTTCACTTTTTCACAAATGTTTTCACAAACTTTAGGTTTCTCACTGAAATTATTTACAAACAACTTGTGCAATTATGGCATAAATGGTTGTAAATGCTTCTCTGGGATGCTTTTCATTCATAAATAGCAGACATATATGGCTTTTGCGTTGCTTTTTGGTATTTAGAAGGCCGCTAAATGTTACTGCGGACCACACGTGTATTATGCCCAGCATTGAAGGGGTTAATTAGGGAGCATGTATGGAGCTTGTAGTGTTAATTTTAGCTTTAGTGTAGTGTAGTAGACAACCCAAAGTATTGATCTAGGCCCATTTTGGTATATTTCATGCCACCATTTCACCACCCAAATGCAAACAAATAAAAATAAAATGTTACATTTTTCACAATTTTAGGTTTCTCACTGAAATTATTTATAATCAGCTTATGCAATTATGGCACAAATTGTTGTAAATGCTTCTCTTGGATCCCCTTTGTTCAGAAATAGTATACATATATGGCTTTGGTGTTGCTTTTTAGTATTTAGATGGCCGCTAAATGCCGCTGCGCACCACATATGTATTATGCCCAGCAGTGAAGGGGTTAATTAGGGAGCTTGTATGGAGCTTGCAGGGTTAATTTTAGCTTTAGTGTAGAGATCAACCTCCCAAATGACACATCACACCCCTGATCCCTCCCAAACAGCTCCCTTCCCTCCCCCACCCCACAATTGTCCCCGCCATATTAAGTACTGGCAGAAAGTCTGCCAGTACTAAAATAAGAGTTTTTTCGGGGGATTTTTTTTAAATAATAATTCTGCTCTGTAGGATGCCCTCTTAGCCCTTAACCTCCATGATCCCCCCAAAACAGCTCTCTAACCCCTCCCCCCTCACTGCCTTATTGTGCGCCATATTGAGTAATGACAGCTGCATCGGACAGCTAAAAAGTGTTATAGCAGGATGCCTCAATATCGAGGCATCACTGCTTTAACATGAAAGGATCAGGATCGCTTTCAAAGACCAGCGACGTGGGGTACGTCCTTGGTCGTTAACTGCATTTTTTTGCAGGACGTACCCCATACGTTGTTAGTTGTTAAGGGGTTAATCTAAGGTAAGACTTGTATGTGTATATGTATAAATATATGTATGTGTATACAACCCCAATTCCGAAAAAGTTGGGACAGTATGAAAATGCAAACAAACAAACAAAAAGAGATCATGTGACATCTAGTGGTTGTGTTTAAATAGCCGTTGCTGATGTACATGTTACACTGCTGCTTTTATTTACACTTTGACCATTGACAAAGGTGTCAAGTCTGGACACTGAAATTTTGGAAATTATCGGCTAGATTACGAGTCTTGCGTTAGCCTTAAAAAGCAGCGTTAAGGGGTCCCAACACTGCTTTTTAATGCCCACTGGTATTACGAGTCTGGCAGGTACAGGTGTACCGCTCACGTTTTTACCGCGATTTTCGAATACCGCAAATCCCCTTATGTCAATTGCGTATCATATCTTTTTAAGGGGATTTTCCTAACGCCGGTATTACGATTGCTTGAAAAAGTGAGCGGTATACACTCTCCTGTCCAGACTCCTACCGCATTTAAAAGTCTGTAGTTAAGAGTTTTATGGGCTAACGCCGTAACATAAAACTCTTAACTAAAGTGCTACAAAGTACACTAACACCCATAAACTACCTATTAACCCCTAAACCGAGCCCCCCCCCCAAATAGGAAACACTTAACTAAAATGTTTAATCCCAATCTGCCGACCGGACATTGCCGCCACTGTAATAAATATATTAATCCCTAAACCGCCAAACTCCCAACTCGCAAACACTAGTTAAATTTTATTAACCCCTAATCTGCAGTCCCTAACATCGCCGACACCTACCTACATTTATTAACCCCTAATCTGCCGCCCCCAACGTCGCCGCTACATATTAAATTTATTAACCCCCTAAACCTAAGTCTAACCCCCCTAACTTAAATATAATTTAAATACATCTAAATAAATTTACTACAATTAATTAAATTATTCCTAATTAACACTAAATACTTACCTATAAAATAAACCCCAAGCTAGCTACAATATAACTAATAGTTACATTGTAGCTATCTTAGGGTTTATATTTATTTTACAGGTAACTTTGTATTTATTTTAACTAGGTAGAATAGTTTTTAAATATTTATTAACTATTTAATAACTTCCTAGTTAAAATAAGTACAAATTTACCTGTAAAATAAATCCTAACCTAAATTACAATTACACCTATTACTACACTATCACTAAATTAATTATATAAACTACCTACAATTAACTACAATTAAATAAAATAAACTAAAGCACAAAAACCCCCCCACTAAATTACAGAAAATAAAAAGAATTACAATTTTTTTAAACTAATTACACCTAATCTAATCCCCCTAATAAAATAAAAAAGCCCCCCAAAATAATAAAATTCCCTATCCTATACTAAATTACAAATAGCCTTTAAAAGGGCCTTTTGCAGGGCATTGCCCCAAAGTAATCAGCTCTTTTAACTGTAAAAAAATACAATACCCCCCCAACATTAAAACCCACCACCCACACACCCAACCCTACTCTAAAACCCACCCAATCCCCCCTTAAAAAAACCTAACACTACCCCCTTGAAGATCACCCTACATTGAGCTGTCTTCACCCAGCCGGGCACAAGTGGTCCTTCAGAGGGGCAGAAGTCTTCATCCGATCTGGCCAGAAGAGGACATCCAGACCGGCAGAAGTCTTCATCCAGACGACATCTTCTATCTTCTTCCATCCGGAGGAGTGGGTCCATCTTGAAGACATCCGGCGAGGAGCATCCTCTTCCATCCGACGGCAACTGAAGAATGAAGGTTCCTTTAAGTAACGTCATCCAAGATGGCGTCCCTTCAATTCCGTTTGGCTGATAGAATCCTATCAGCCAATCGGAATTAAGGTAGGAAAAATCCTATTGGCTGATGCAATCAGCCAATAGAATTAGCTTGCATTCTATTGGCTGATTGGAACAGCCAATAGAATGCAAGCTCAATCCTCCTACCTTAATTCCGATTGGCTGATAGGATTCTATCAGCCAATCGGAATTGAAGGGACGCCATCTTGGATGGCGTCACTTAAAGGAACCTTCAGTCGCCGTCGGATGGAAGAGGATGCTCTGCGTCGAATGTCTTCAAGTTTGACCCGCTCCGCTCCGGATGGAAGAAGATAGAAGATGCCGTCTGGATGAAGACTTCTGACATCTGGATGTCCTCATCTGGCCAGATCGATTGAAGACTTCTGACCCTCTGGAGGTCCACTTGTGACCGGCTGGGTGAAGACGGCTCAAGGTAGTGTTAGGTTTTTTTAAGGGGGGATTGGGTGGGTTTTAGAGTAGGGTTGGGTGTGTGGGTGGTGGGGTTTAATGTTGGGGGGGATATTGTATTTTTTTTACAGGCAAAAGAGCTGATTACTTTGGGGCAATGCCCCGCAAAAGGCCCTTTTAAGGGCTATTTGTAATTTAGTATAGGGTAGGTAATTTTATTATTTTAGGGGGCTTTTTTATTTTATTAGGGGGATTAGATTAGATGTAATTAGTTTTAAAAAATTGTAATTCTTTTTTTATTTTCTGTAATTTAGTGTTTGTTTTTTTTGTAATTTAGTTTATTTTATTTAATTGTAGTTAATTGTAGGTAGTTTATGTAATTAATTTAATGATAATGTAGTGTTAGGTGTAATTGTAACTTAGGTTAAGATTTATTTTACAGGTAAATTTGTACTTATTTTAACTAGGAAGTTATAAAATAGTTAATAACTATTTAATAACTATTCTACATAGTTAAAATAAATACAAAGTTGCCTGTAAAATAAATATAAATCCTAAAATAGCTACAATGTAACTATTAGTTATATTGTAGCTAGCTTAGGGTTTATTTTACAAGTAAGTATTTAGTTTTAAATAGGATTAATTTATTTAATTGTAGTAAATTTATTTAGATGTATTTAAATTATATTTAAGTTAGGGGGGTGTTAGGGTTAGGGTTAGACTTAGGTTTAGGGGTTAATACATTTATTATAGTGGCGGCGACGTTGGCGGCGGCAGATTAGGGGTTAATAAATTTAATATAGTTGCGGCGATGTTGTGGGGCAGATTAGGGGTTAATAAATAAAATGTAGGGTTTATCGATGTGAGGGGCATCAGATTAGGGGTTCATAAGTATAATGTAGGTGTCGGCGGTGTCCGGAGCGGCAGATTGGGGGTTAATAATATAATGCAGGTGGCGACGATGTCGGGGGTGGCAGATTAGGGGTTAATAAGTGTAAGATTAGGGGTGTTTAGACTTCGGGGTCCATGTTAGGGTGTTAGGTGTAAACATAACTTTTATTTCCCCATAGGAAACAATGGGGCTGCGTTAGGAGCTGAACGCTGCTTTTTTGCAGGTGTTAGGTTTTTTTTCAGCCAGCTCAGCTCCATTGTTTCCTATGGGGAAATTGTGCACGAGCACGTTTAGCCAGCTCACCGCTACCGTAAGCAGCGTTGGTATTACAGTGAGATATGAAGCTAAATTTTGCTCAACGCTCACTTTTCTGAGGCTAACGCTGGCTTGAAGAAAACCTGTAATACCAGCATTGTCTTAAGTGAGCGGTGAGAAAAAAAGGCTCGTTAGCCCCGCACACCATTACCGACAAAAACTCGTAATCTAGCCGTATGGGTTTTAACTTTTAAATTGTCCTAATAAAGGTGAAGTTTTATCTTCTAAAAATACCGGCGAGTGAGTGCTATGTCTATCTCGACTTGGATAACTGCATTTTCTTCATATTTTCACCCCAGTGGATGGATTTAATGTTTAAGTGAGTGCACTCTTATGGACTGCTTTGCAAACTATTATTATGTGTTGCACCCTTCCTAATCTTTGACATTTTACCTTGGGAAAAGCTTATCTCACTGAGGGCCTGATATTCAAAACCTCGCTGCTCAGTCGAGACATTCTAAGGAGTCTTGTCAGTAAAAAATCTTGAGAAATATTTATGTCGATATATAGGACCTGATATTCAAAACCTCTCTACTCAGGTGAGATATTCTAAAATGATACTCCAGTACTGCGAGATCTCTAGTGACATTTTCAAAAGGCAGGTTTTGCTTCTCCATGGGGCGTTCCCTGCATTTGTGTATAGCAATTCCAAGAATGTCCACAGCACTTCAGATAATCTTCTAACACTTAATTATGACAATAAAAACAGCTCAGTTTCTTGGTTACCACCCCTAAGTAATGCTTCATACAATATACATTTTCACAGGACTTTTAAATTGTATTTTCACGCCATAAGGCCTCTGGCAGTGTGCATGCTCCCTCTTGTGGGCTTTATTCGTAATTACATGTAAATTTCCATAATACAATGTTACTTAAACAAAGATACATTTCATATATATATATATATATATATATATATATATATATATATATATATATATATATATATATATATATATATATAATTCATCCAGTATCGCTACATCATATTATTTATATATCTCAAGGATCTTAAATATATAAATGAAGAAATTCATGAAGGACTAAAAACATCTAGGGAAGTAATAAATAACCCCATCTAATAATCACAGTCTGATATATATCTAGAAGAAACAGGTGAGATCATAATCTTTGTTAAGGCCCCTAGGGGCTAAGATCTCAAGCTTGTGTATCCACCACATTTCCTTATATTTTAGTAATTTTTCCCTGTCCATACCATTTCTAGAAGGCCGCATATGGTCAATGACCTGCCACCGCAATTGGCTTATGCCATTGCCTTTTTCCAAAAAAATGTTTGGACATGGGAGACTCTAAATTTTTGCACCTGATGTTCGAGTGGTGTTGGCTCATCCTATCCTTTACTTTACACGTAGTTCCTCCTAAGTATACCATGGAACATGGACACTTTATTAAATACACCACGAAAAAGGTTTCACAGTTGTAGTACCCATTGATAGTATACTTCCTCCCAAGATGTTGGTGATAGAAATTTGCCCCTCTTATAATAGAGCTACAGTTCATACAATTAAGACAAGGAAAGCTTCCTGTCCTCTCTCCCTATAGATGTCTGAATGTATTATTTCCTGGTTTTTACATCCGTTTTTAACAAGTGGTCTTTTAAACTTTCCCCCTCCTGTGTGCCATTAGGGGTGGATCTCTAAACAAGGATATATGTTTATTACATTCACTTAAGATATGCCAATTCTTTAAAATTATTTTTGATATCTTGTCACTCAGTGGATTGTGGAAGTGCATTTTTTTTTTTTTTTTTTTTCAAGTTTCAAAATATTTATTGGAAAACCAAAAGATAGATGTACATAAGACGAGGAGACGCAGCTCCAATGCAATAATTTGACATTCACAAACATATCATAGATTTGAATACATCTAAAGTGGAATAAACATTTTGGGTTGTAATAGATTGTTGAGTATGAGTCTGACTTGTCAAGTCCTGAACCATGACCGACAAGTCTAAAGGTATGGGGGAAGTGGGTCATAATGATTGGGAAACTAGAAAACCATGGTGAGGGTCAGGGAGAAGGAAAGAGGAGGGTGGGTGAAAAGGGAAAAAAAAAAAAAAGGGGGGGGGGGGTAGGGGGATAGGCTGAAGATAGAGAAGGAGGGGGAGGGCTGTCCTGAAAAGGCACCCAGAAAAACTGAAAAAAGGACAGAGTAAAGGGAGACACAGTCGGGGGACTATGTGTCCTGAGCGGTCGCGTTGGGCTTCCAGTCTGTGTTGTAAGACTCCTTCCAGTCAGCCCAGATCAACTCAAATAAGTCAGATTTATTTAACTTGTAAAATATATCCTTTTCCATCGTGTACATGTAGGCCATATTATTGCGGATCGCCGCCCAACTTGGGGCTCTTTCCTTCTTCCAGGAGCATGCAATAGAGTATTTCACAGTCAAAAACAGGTAGATGCAAATATACGCATGGTTTTTAGGGAGTGCGTGTAAGTTTAGGTGAAGAAGGGCTGAGGCAAACAGCCTAGGAATTCTGATGCCCATATCCTGTAGCACCGAGAAGCACTTTTGCCAAAGAGGCTGAATCACGGGACATTCCCACCAGATGTGTAGCACATTACCCCTATGTCCACAATTTCGCCAACAATTGGGGGACACATTTGGGAAATTTTTTGCTAACCTGGTAGGTACATAGTACCAATGAGATAGAAGTTTAAAATAGGTTTCGTATAACGTTGTACAATGGATAGCTGTCTGGGTCAAGGAGAATGCCCGTTCCCACTCCTCGGGAGACGTGTGCCTACCTATTAGCGTCTCCCAGCGGGACAGGTGGTTAGGGGTTTCTGGGTTCCGCGATCCACCTAGCAGCGTATAGTGGATAGACAAGGGCCTGCATAAACGCTCTCCCCTGGTCCATATGGACTCCCATAAGGTTAGTGGGCGGTTTAAGCTGGGTTTAAAGCCCCAGCTGCAAAGAAAACTCTTGATCCTCTGGTATTCAAATGGTAAATACGAAGGGACCTGATCCTCTGCACTAATTTGAGATAGTTGTTTAAAAGAGTCACGAGGGGCCGTGGACCAAAGGTCCGATATACTATTGATACCTAATTGGGCCCATTTATTTGGATGAGAATCTTGTAGACCCGAGAGGAGGCCCGCCAAAGAGGTAACTGGAGAAGGATGTGGGGCAACGTGGGGATGGTGGCGTATTTTATCCCAAAAGCTGAGACATTCATATACGACAGGATTGGTTAAGGCCAACTCTCTTCGACAATGTGGGGGGGTCCAGATTAGGTCCCGTAAGGTAATGTGGAAAGGCAGTGAGGCCTGTTCTATGGACTTCCATTTGGCATCCGACGACCTAACCCCCCATTGAGAAACATGGGTTAGCATTGCTCCCTCATAATATCGTGTCACTGACGGAGAAGCTATGCCCCCCATGGACTTAGGGAGCTGAAGCACTCTATGTGTGACTCTGGGAGGTTTATCCATCCAGATAAATTTAGTAAACCCGCTCTGGAATTGGAGAAGCAGGTGTCTCGGTAAGTTAATGGGAAGGCAGCGGAATAGGTACGTCAGCCTGGGGAGGAACGACATCTTCAACGCCGCAATCCTACCCAGCCAGGAAACATGCTGGAGATTCCAGTCCTTCCTCAGGGAGCGGAGGGAGGTTAGGAGAGGAAGATAGTTATCTTTAATTGTTTGTGGGAGGCTACTAGAGATCTTAATACCCAAGTGATGAACCGACTGTTCAGTCCAATTGAATTTATAGGTCTCGGTGAGGGGGGCCAATTGTGTACTGGAGAACCCTTGCGTGTACACTTGCGTTTTTGACAAGTTTAATTTGTAATAAGAATGGGCCCCGAACGTGGTGAGCAAGTCAAGAAGTCTGGGGATCCCTCTCTCAGGGTGAGACAGAAAAAGGGTAACATCGTCGGCAAAAAGTGCGATTTTGTGCGAGGTGCCCGACAAAGTGACACCTTTGATTTGAGGGTCAGACCTAATCTGCTCAGCCAACGGTTCTATTGAAAGAGCAAACAAGAGCGGCGAGAGTGGGCACCCCTGCCTGGTCCCATTAGTGATAGAGAAAAGAGGGGAGTGAAAGCCCAAGCCTCTCACAGAGGCGGTAGGAGAGGAGTAAAGAGCTTGAACGGCTGCTATGAAATCGGGAGGGAAATGGAATCTCTCAAGGACTGCCCAAAGGTATTGCCATCTGACCCGGTCAAAAGCCTTCTCAGCGTCGAGAGAGATGACCGCGAGCGGCCTCCCAAGTCGTGAGGCGGAAGTGAGTATGTTAAGGAGACGCCTCGTGTTGTCTGGACCCTCTCGACGGGGGACAAATCCCACCTGATCCGGGTCAATAAGGGAAGGTAGAAGGTTGGAGAGACGATTGGCCAGAATCTTTGAATAGAACTTAATGTCCGTGTTTATCAAAGAGATGGGCCTATAACTCGCGCAGAGCGATGGGTCCTTGTCCGGCTTGAGGATGGTGATAACGTTAGCCTCAAGAAATTCACTCCCAAAGCTACCTTCCTTTCTAGCCAAGTTATAGAATTTTAGCAGTAACGGGGCAAGTTCCTGGGCATAGGTCTTATAAAAGTGGGCCGGGTAACCGTCCGGGCCAGGGGCCTTAAAAGACTTTGCGTTCTTAATAACTCTCAAGACCTCTGGAAGAGAGAAGGGGGAGCTCAAGACATCTCGTTGTTCAGGGGCCAGTGTGGGTAACGATAGAGTCTTAAGGTAAGTTTCCATTACCTTTTGAGAAGAGGATCCAGGAGACTCAGCCGTGGCTATATTATAGAGCTTGGCATAGTAGTCGGCAAATGCCTCACCTATCTGGGACGGGATTTGAAGATGAGATCCCGATGATTGAATGGAATGGATCCTGGATGCCCCTAATCTTTTCCTAATTTTGTTTGCTAACAGAGTATCGGCTTTATTACCTTTATAGTAAAATAAGTGTTTAAGCTTGGTGAGGTTAAGTTGGGTTCTGCGCAGTTCGATCCTGGAAATGTGGTCTTTGATCTCAATAATTTGAGAGGTAGTCTCTGCCGAAACTGTAACTCTATTGCACGCCTCTAGTTGTCTCAACTTAATATGGGCCTGTGAGAGAGTGAGGCCTGCCTGTTTTCTAAGATGCGATTGTTTAGTGATAAAAAGACCTCTAATTGTCGCTTTAGCCGCGCCCCATAATGTGTCGTCCCTAACCGAAAGGTTATCATTAGTTTGAATAAAGTGGGTGATATCTCTACGGAGTTCCTCCCTAAAGGGTATGTCCTCTAGGATCTGGTGGGGCAGTCTCCAATTAGGTCTAATATGAATGGTGTTAGTGGAAATTATGTTAGCTTGGACTGTGTCGTGGTCAGACCAGGGGCAGAGGGAAATTTTGGCCCTCTTAACTAAGTCTAGAGAGTCAGCTGTAGAAAAGATGTAATCGAGCCTGGAGTATAATTTGTGAGGATGTGAGAAATGGGTGTAGTCATGATCCCTGGGGTGTAGGGCTCTCCATATGTCATATAAGCCCGAGGCGGTCATTATTTGGCGGAAACTGTGTGAGAGTTGTTTAGCTAGAAAGGGTGCTGGGTCTGTGGACCTAGGTTTTCTATCCATCGAGTGGTCCCAGACCATGTTAAAGTATCCTGCTATGAGGAGTCTCCCCTGTTGGACTTGAGAAAGGGCATGAAGAATGTGTTTAAGGAAACGTGGCTGTTTGGAGTTGGGAAGATATACGGACACTAGGGTATATGTGACATGATTTATTTTACAGATCAGGATAACATATCTTGCCTGGGGGTCACTAAGAACTTGTACCTTTTCAAAGGCCAGGCGCTTGTGCAACAATATCGCCACCCCTCTGGCTTTTTTAGTGTAAGAGGCGACTTCAATATGGGTATAGGACTTAGAAATTAGCCTAATGGGTTCCTTGTCGAGCCAGTGGGTATCCTGGAGGAATACCACATCAGGGTTGTGGTGGCTCAACGTCCTGAGTAGCAGGCTACGTTTGTGAGGCGAGTTCAGACCTCTAACATTATGTGTCAGAAGCCTAATAGTGGACATAGTCAGTGGTGAGGATGAAAGTGTAGGACTTATTGAATAATCTAAATTGTGTTGTGGGTCCAGTGGAGGAGGAAAGAAACAGCAAAAGGAGGGGAGGGCGGGAAAAGGAGAGCACCAGAGAGAGTGCTCAAAAGTGTGGTGGAATTAGTCCACCTCAAAGAGTCCTATAGTGAACTTCTATGTGGGGGCGGAGCAGTGGAATAGATTACTCTTAGGTACACAATGTAGAGAGCATACCTAACAACAGCCCCGCTCTGCGGTAAGTGAATACTTAAATGTAAATTAACACTAAAAAAATGCACTAAGTAAACTGTTAGATAGCAACAACATAATAATCAACAGAACATACTTCAGTAAAACACGTTCAACATGTGATGCAAACACAGAACTGTACAGTGAACCTGAACAACAGTAAACCACCTGATGGTTGTAAGTGAAGAGCAACATTTGTCCCAAATGATGGTTGAATGAGGCTAACCCCAAGGGTTAGGGGGTGCCTGTGGGCTGAGGAAGTTTTGCTCTTTTGGCTCTGCGTTCATTAACAGTCCACTCAGGAGCGGAAGCCCGCAACTTAGGGTAAGGAGGGTCCTGTTGAGGAGGTGGCTCAGGTCTGAGCCCCCAGTTAGTGAGGAGAGTTAGGCTTTGGGCTAGAGTTGTAGCTACAAAGGTTTGGTTGTCTTTGGAGATAATGAGGCGAGTTGGGAAACCCCATCTATATTTGATGTTATTTTTTCTGAGGGTGGTGGTGACAGATTGATAGTGCCTCTCTGTTGTAGAGTGTAAGCCGAGAGGTCAGGGAGAAGCTGTATGTCTTTAAATTTCTCGCTCAAAGATGGTTTCCTGAAGGCTGCCTGCATCAGCCTATCCTTGTATATGAAGCTGTGAAAGCAAACTATTACATCTCGCGGTTTATCTTGTGCCACATTTCTAGCACGGAGTGCTCTGTGTGCCCGTTCCATGGTGGCGGTCAAACCCTCTGGACTGCCTATCAACTGGTGAAACAGTTCCTTCAAGAAGTCTTGTAGATCGGAAGGCGCAACTGTTTCCGAGATGCCTCGAAATCTGATATTATTGCGCCTGGATCTGTCCTCCACATCTGCCACTTTAAGTTCCAATTGAGAGATTTGGTCAGCCAGAGATTCAGAGTAGGCTAAGAGATTGGATTGATCCACCACCAAGTCATCTTGTTTCCTTTCCAGAGCATCCACTCTCTCCCCAACTTCCGAGATCTCTTTTTTAAGCTCTGCAGAACTTCGCTGGATTTCCTGTGTGATGGATTTAGTCTGCGAGGCCAGCAATTTCTTTAATGATTTCTCAGTGATGAAGTGTTGTGAGGCTGATGCAGACTGGACACTTGATTGGGACTCCTCATCCTGTGAATCATGATCACTCAACTCTCCTTGTGGATCCATGTCTGGACTCGTGGGACGTTGTGAGAAGTGGTCATAGACTGTCTTCTTGGTTTTTGAAGCTGATTTAGGGGGCTTCCTACCCAAGTGTGGCATGTTGTTAGGGCTATATGTAGTCGAAGTACTCTAATCCCAGTGAGCCTAGGATAGAATTACAAAAGGCTGTACTGTTCTGCTGCAAAGAAAATAGGTTAGTGAAACATATCACGTAAGAAAGTTATACATTGCTCTAAGTGATGCAGAGCGGGGCTGAACGCCAAATAGAATATAAGGCTCACATGTTATATACTAACACTTACATACAATAAATCGACCCTGAACCCTCACCTCAGGGATGATGGGAATACGACCCGAAGGAAGGGGACGGGAAATTGGATGTGACCCACACAGACAAGCCGAGTGGGAGCGGGGAGGTGAGGGAGAGGCAAGCAAACAATGGCAAAAAGGTTAGATAAACAATCTAGCTATATGGTAAATACCAATCCAAAGAGACTACCCAATAGGGCCCTCGATATGTGCAGTTACTTGGATATGAACTCTAGGGTAAGACTCTGTAGTGATCTAATACCTAGACGCACTCTTACACTAAGCTGTACTCTAGGGTATATGGAAGCGACTATCAGAAAGGCCCAATGAAACCTGGAAACTTGGACTAACTATGCACAAGGCTAGTTTAAAGCATACACCTTGTGGTCAAGGAGAGGCTGGTATGTATCAATGCCTAACTAAGTAGGACTAGGGGGTTGGGAGGGGAACTTTATAGGATGAAATGCCTATACTCCAGCCTGGAAAGGCTTGTGCCTTGAAGTTGTAGAGCAAGGTGTATATAAAACCTGTTCTAAACTGTCAGTGTGTTCTAGGACCACCTTAGACTAAAACCAAGCTAGAGGATAATTGCTCAAATCCCTATCTGGGCCCGTGTGCCCCCCAGTAAAGGTAGCAGTGAGAGTTATGTATTGGAGTGGCCCTAAAGTGGCGCCAAAGTGACACCAAAACAGTAGTGTTATTGGGAGGTATGCTAACTCTAACTGGAGTGTGCACCACAAGGTGGAACCTGTTGGAGGAAAAAGGCAGGTTAAGTCAAAAACACTACACCCTGAACTTAAAGGACAGGGACACTTGAGCTGACACAGCAGCTATAACATAAGATATGCAGCCTGTAAATCAACTCAGCCTGATACAGAAATAAGGTCAATGAACAAATCTATATGAGTTACAGGCTATAATTTGATATTGCAAATCTGTTCCAGAAATGTCCGTGCAGCCAATACACTGCACAGTGGTGAGGGGTATCCCCAGACTGCTTACAGTGCAGTTATTAAGAGCAACCAGTCAGGAGCAGATAGCAGAAAATCTGCCCCAGGGGGAAATACACTTAAGGACTGAATGAAAACCCTTGAAACTCAAGTTAAATAGTCCCCAAGTTTCTTCACTTATGAATTAGTTATTAGAGACTGAGGTCAACTGTACTTATCAAATAGAGGAAAAGAGAAGTTTTGAATTCCCAGGGTTGAAGAAGTGAGGTTTGCTGCCGCCTGCAGCAAACCTTTTTTTTTTTTTTCTTTAGTTCAAACTCTGCAAGGGAATTTATAGTGATTGAGGAATGGCCTGTGTTATTATACACTTTTCAAGCAGGTGTTAGTGTATAATCAGTGTGCATTAGGTGAACTGTAGTTGCTTGGAGTCTTGAGCCACCTAACCAAACTGGGCCCTCCTGTCAAGCCCACCTGTTAGTTAATAAGGCAGTATTCAAATATCCAGCTCCCAAACGCCTGCTACAATTTTAGTGTAGTATGCACTCAGCTTATGAGTTCAATGGTAGGTATTATAGGAACTGGGAGTCTGTATCGTTATCTGTAACTGTCACTGAGCTCCTCTGACAGGTAGTCAATATAGCTAAGGAGTTTAAATATCGTTCATTTGCAGTGAGCACTGTTCACATTAAGGAGAAGGGTATGTGAATAGACTGAGTAGTCCTGCCAGTTATGAATGCTTAGACTTTAGGGCTAATATGTTATAAGTGCCCTTACCTGAGTCCTCAGAGGTTGTTCCGATGTGGCTTTTTTTTCCCTTTCTCTTTTTTTTTTTTTTTAGGTGTTATAGCGTGGAATACTGTTCACATGGGGCAGTTAGGACCAGAAAGGGACCCAAATGTGGTGAAAGTACTCACTGAAGGTCCGGAGATCCCCAAGACTCTCTCTGGCGTGTGTCAAGGCTGCAGTGCCAGTGCAGAAGAGTTTCAGGTTAGCGGTGTTGCTTGGCCGGGTAGGTCCTCCTGGTCGCGGAGGTCAGTACAGGGGCTGAGAGTGGAGTCCCAAAATGGCCGCTGTTCGCGGCTTTACAGCGCGCTCTGTACGATGGGCTACTGGCCCTCTGATCTAAGGGAGAACCAGGCAACTAGATGCGGGGGATACTCCTCAACTCCAATTCGTGTCGGCAATATCACCTCAGCTCCCCGATGGGACACACGGTCAGCTCTCTGGACCGCTGGGACTGCGGCTCAAGTTCAGGTGGTATTGGAGGGAAGGAACTTTGCACCCGCTCACCTCAGCAGACAGCAGTCGGTTGGTAAGTGCTCCGGAGCGGATCACCGACCCTCCGGAGCAAGAAGCAGAGTGCGGCTGGCTGCAGGGTGTAAGTGATGTCGGCGGGTTGAGGCCTGAGGCGCGGGGTTGACAGGGCTATTCTGCTGCGCTGTGTAGGAGCTCCTCTGAGAGCGCAAACCACTGTTAGGTCCCAAATCTTTATTAGCAGAGGCAGTTCGGTCTCCGGAGCGGAGCCCCAACCCTCCGGAGAACTAGTCGTCTGGTTGCTGCCTCCCGCTCTCCTCCAAATCAGCAAAAGTTAGAGCGGTAGTTTACAAAGTTCAAATATGCCCCTAGTAGAGATTAATGCACACACGATAAGGGGTCTGGCTGAGCAGGGTGTAACAAGAAAAAACTGTATAATTCTCGCTGATTTAACTATTTTTTGCTAAGTTTTAGCGAGAGCTGCCATGAAGCACGTCCTGTCTCTTCAGTGGTTAGCTCCGCCCCCCCGTGGTAGTGCATTTTAATGAGAAAGTCTCTAGGTAGTACAGAAATGTGAAACCATATGTGGAGCATCACCCATTGGCTTAAGGTCAAATCTACCTGGGTCTAATATAGATTAGCCTAAAACCATATGCCAGGGCGCAAGTTAGGGTAGGAAATTAGCAAAAGCATATATATATAGCAATGTATTGTGTAGACTACAGTTATAAATATGGAAAATTCCAATCATAGTCGCATGAAAGTATGTATACTGTACATTTATCTAATTCCTCGCTGTAATTGTAAACCTGGGACAATGAGTACTGTTTATAAAACTCTAAACTTGCATTCAGCCATAGTTAACAGTTAATACCACTAACTACAGCAATACCCCTCCCTCCCCTGCCGGCTAGGGGAAAAAAGGGGCACCCATAATATAAAACAAACAGAATAGGAGAAAACAAAGCTCAATTTAATGCAATACTAGGTAAAGTAGCACCCTCCAGCTGTAGCAAGAAGGAAATGCGATATACTGTTAATAAACTGGCTGTACAAAGTAATTAACTGCCCATTCAAGTAGCACCCTGACGACTAAGATGCTAAACTACACTATATATATATATATCTACATTTGATGATAGCCTAATATAGACGATATTCCTAATTCAGCCCTGGTGCTTGGCTATAAAATGCAACCGTACTGCTTATATAAAATAAAGCTCCAGGCGGAGTAGAATACATTAATAGTCGACATATAGCTATATAACAATCATTCAAATAGCCCCTCTAACTTTTACCAATAGACTTACTGTTATTACTGTGAATTTAGGGATAAGATACAGCATGAATATTACGCATAAGACTCCAACAGAAGAACAGACTCAAATCAATATTAGATGTGTATGCTGCACAATTAACTTTGCCTAGTGACTAGCTGTATATAATACTCTACAACATATCACATCTCATAAAACAGTATAAAACAAAAGGAACACGGGGTCATTTAGTTCCAGTCTGGTTGCGAACTGAGTCCAGAAGTCCACATTAACCCCTTCAACTTGCTTTGAAACAATTTATCTTGTGAGGAGTGTTGTGAGCAGTACATCCCGGCATCAGGCATATAGTACGGGTTTGCAGTCCCAAACGTTTCCCAGCCCACTGGGGTGTCGCAAGAATTCTTCCACATTTAACCTATGCCTAAACGGAGCAAATGCAAAACTCTCTGGCATGCGTCCCAAATTTTGTGAGATGTGCTGCGGGCATTTAGCGATAATTCCCATAGAGATTCTGTAGTTGGCTCCAGCCTGAATACCAAAATCAGACACCTCTCCAGCCCGCTTGCCATCTCTGACCAGAGAGGTGCCCCGGATAGACCAATACCACGCCTGTGGAGATCGGCCGCATCTCCCGATGTAAACATAGGAATTAATGAGGTACATTGTAGGTCTCTGGCTAAACACAGAACAGGGGTAAATGACTGGAATATCGTAAAGTGCTCAGCATTTCCTCTCTCAGTGTACTCTGGAATCTGGCCTTGTTCCACTGTGAAATAAAGTGATGATTTAGGGTGGAACGTTCCTTGTTTGGTGCTACAGCGTCTTGAACGGGAGGTAAAATCTGTATGGCGTCATTTGCCATGCTGAGCTGCTTAATGGAAGCTTGTAGATCATAAAATACATTATCCAGCGTAGTAGCCAAGTCCAATAATAAGTCATATATATCTGCAAGGGGTCCCTCCATACTGCCATATGAAATCCTTAGTTAAGCTATGTTTATATCTGACACTGTTTCCTCTTACTTTGGTATCGATTATTTTGTAGGCCACAGAGGCCTGGTTGATTCCCAGCTAATAAATAGTGATGTCGCGAACCTAAAATTTTGCGTTCGCGAACGGCGAACGCGAACTTCCACAGAAGTTCGCAAACCGGCAAACCGGGCGAACCGCCATAGACTTCAATAGGCAGGCGAATTTTAAAACCCAGAGGGACTCTTTCTGGCCACAAAAGTGATGGAAAAGTTGTTTCAAGGGGACTAACACCTGGGCTGTGGTATGCCAGAGGGGGATCCATGGCAAACTCCCACGGAAAATTACATAGTTGATGCAGAGTCTGGTTTTAATCCATAAAGGGCATAAGTCACCTAACATTCCTAAATTGTTTGGAATACCGTGCTTTAAAACATCAGGTATGATGTTGTATCGTTCAGGTAGTGTAAGGTTTTTTGTTTTTTTTAATGTACACTACTGTTTTAGCAGATATGACTTGCACTGGTGTGACACTGTGCCCTGGCAAGACCTGGAACGCACACGTGTGAGGGAAACTGACTGCTATTATTTCACAGTAAAAAAAGTTTTTTTTTGTTTTTTTAAATATATGTACACTACTGTTTTAGTAGATATGACTTGCACTGGTGTGACACTGTGCCCTGGCAGGACCTGGAGCGCACACATGTGAGGGAAACTGACTGCTATTATTTCACAGTAAAAAAAGGTTTTTTTTTTTTTTTTAAAATGTATGTACACTACTGTTTTAGTAGATATGACTTGCACTGGTGTGACACTGTGCCCTGGCAGGACCTGGAACGCACACGTGTGAGGGAAACTGACTGCTATTATTTCACAGTAAAAAAAGGTTGTTTTTTTTTAAATGCATGTACACTACTGTTTTAGTAGATATGACTTGCACTGGTGTGACACTGTGCCCTGGCAGGACCTGGAATGCACACGTGTGAAGGAAACTGACTGCTATTATTTCACAGTAAAAAAAGGTTTTTGTTTTTTTTAAATGTACACTACTGTTTTAGCAGATATGACTTGCACTGGTGTCACACTGTGCCCTGGCAGGACCTGAAACGCACACGTGTGAAAGAAACTGACTGCTATTATTTCAAATTAAAAAAAGGTTGTTTTTTTTTTTAAATGTACACTACTGTTTTAGCAGATATGACTTGCACTGGTGTCACACTGTGCCCTGGCAGGACCTCAAACGCATACATGTGAAGGAAAATGACTGCTATTATTTCAAATTAAAAAAAGTGTTGTTTTTTTTTAAATGTACACTACTGTTACACCAGATATGAGTGGTGGCACTGGGCAAGTGGGCACAGTATACGCTGTGAGCCTGAGCTGGCAGGCAGGCTGCAATTAGATTACACAGGGAAAAAAAAAAAAAGCAGACTGATGTTCTAGCCCTAAAAAGGGCTTTTTGGGGTGCTGTCCTTACAGCAGAGATCAGATGAGTCCTTCAGGACTGTAGTGGACATTGAATACACTAGCCTAGCTATCGATTTCCCTATTAAATCAGCAGCAGCTACACTGTCCCTCCTCTCACTAAGAATGCAGGCTCTGAATGAATCTAAAATGGTTGCTGTCCAGGAGGTGGGAGGGAGTGTCTGCTGCTGATTGGCTGGAATGTGTCTTGTGACTGTGAGCTACAGGGTCAAAGTTTACTCAATGATGACGAATAGGGGGCGGATCGAACATCGCATATGTTCGCCGTCCGCTGCGAACACGAACATGCTATGTTCGCTGCGAACTATTCGCGGCAGAACTGTTTGCGACTTCACTACTAATAAAGGCGATCGGGCTAAAAATCCACCTCCATAACATACCACTGAGTTCTCCTAGTAATGTGGAAAACGTCCTGCAGGTGCTAGATTAGGTTTTGGGGCAAAATTCAAGGGATTAAACCCAAATTGCCGTTATATTTGATAAATTATAACAGGAGCACTCTCAGACACGTCTTCCCTATTCAGGTGCTGGCTCCGCCCCCGTTTTCATTCTTTTTTATTACTATTTTTTTTATTGTCGATGGGTTCATTTAGTTCCCCTACTGTATTTTGTAAAATGCTTGAAGGGTACTTCCTATCTAGGATTTTTTTTTTTACATTTCCTGTATTCTGACCTCACCATTTTTTTCTTCACTCACTATTCTTTTAACCCTAAGGAGTTGACTCTTGGGGAGGGAGTTAACCAATTGACTAAGGTGGAAGCTATTGTACTGCAATAAGATATATTCTTGTCAGTATCCTTCACATACAAGCCAAAGCTTAGTAAATTACCTGTTTTGTAGACCTTTGTGTCCAAAAAAGAAACAGATTCCTCATTATGTGTTACAGTGAGTTCTAGACCTCTCACCATAGAATTCAATTCATTCATAAAATCCCTCCCCACCACACGCCAATTAATATGATACAAAACCTTCAAGCACTACAACATAAATTGCATGTACCTCTAAATCGCATAACTGGCTACTGAAACTTAGTATAGATACCTCTATCAAATTATATTCAAAGTGCAACAGTTTAAATAACTCGGCGGTTGAGTGAAGTTACATTTCAGTGCACTAAAAATGGGATTTTTAAAGGGCTTTAAAAATTGTAGTGGTTGTTAACTTAAAGGGACAGTAAAGTCAAAACTAAACTTGCATGATTCAGATAGGGCATGCAATTTTAAACAACTTTTCAATTTACTTTTATCATCAAATTTCCTTTGTTCCCTTGGTGGTATTTTTGAAAAGCTAAACCTAGCTAGGCTCAAACTGATTTCTAAACAGTTGAAAACCGCCTCCTAGCTCAGAGCATTTTGAAAGTTTTTCACAGTTAGACTGTGCTAGTTCACATGTGTCATATAGATAACATTGCGCTCACTCCCGTGAAGTTATTTAGGAGTCTTCACTGATTGACTACACTGCATGTCTGTCAAAGGCACTTAGATAAGGAGGCTGTCTGCAAAGGCTTAGATACAAGGTAATCACAGAGGTAAAAAGTATATTAATATAACTGTGTTGGTTATGCAAAAACGGGGAATGGGTAATAAAGGGATTATCTATCTTTTTAAATAAGAACATTTTTGGTGTAGACTGTCCCTTTAAGCACTGACTAGTAGTGGTTGGCAATGCACAGCCAAATAATCTAGTAATACATTTTTAGTGCACTGAAATGTAACTTCACTCAACCGCTGTGTTATTTAAACTGTTGCACTTTGAATATAATTTGATAGAGGTATCTATACTAACAGTAGCCAGTTATGCAATTTAGAGGTACATGCAATTTACGTTGTAGTGCTTGAAGGTTTTGTATCATATTAATTGCCAATCATCGTTAACAGCAGTACGCAAATAGAACTACAGCTCTCTCTTGTTACAAATAACATAGACAAGTTAGATATAATGTGACAATTACAAACGAATGATCCAGTTTAACGGTCATAGACCACAGTCACAATTATTTAACCAATAAGTATCCATATAAGAGAATATCTTGAGCAGAGTAAACTGCAATAATATGCAATAATATTTAGAGTTGTGGTAATTAATTAACCTTTCAGTCTACAAAGAGTTGACAGCACACAGGGATCAAACACAGCCAGGATCTTCTAATTATTCTAACTACATTATACTTGGTTAGAGCTTATCTGCAGCATCTAATGTTAGTACCCATTACTTTTATTTAAGTCGGTATACAAACTATGCAAACAATATAAGATTTATTATCTAACAGTTGCAGATAATACCCTCATATGCAGATTAATTATCAAGTGTAATCTGGCTCAGTTTACTAACAGCATAGAGGTCATTACTTCATATCCCAAATGTAACTCACACTCTCCCCCAATACTGGGAATTTCTCCAGAAACCAGCAACTAAACTTAAGATACCTCTATCATATAATAACTATAAGGTGACATAATCTGAACCATGGATTTATACACCCTAGGTCGAAGATTTAACCATTTATTACACTATTCGAACAATTACCAAGTGCGCTGGAATCCATAACCAGACAACCACCCTGTTTTTTTTAATATGTTTATGTTTGTATGTAGACACTATTTTAATTTCCTAATAAAGGCTATATTTTAAATATTCTCAGCACACTATTCCCCTGTGGTATCCTCTTACAATTTTGATTCTAATACATAGCCACCCCCTTCTTAGAAAAGTGAGTAATATAGGTGTACAACTCATCAATCCCAGGATTGATATTTTTTCCTTCTAGTATTTCATCTATGTAATACTATCTATCTAAAATTACAGTTGCTCCTCCCTTGTCTGCCCCTTTAAGAATAATAATTCTGCTTTTCTTTAGATTTTCCAATGCGTTATATTCCTCAGAAGAAAAATTAGTTAAATTGGTCAATTGACCTCTCTCCCATTTCTTAAGTTGGCTTTTAGCATTTCTATTTTCATTTCTCAATTTTCTACTAAGTTGATAAACCTATTAACACTATGGTTGTTGATATTGGGGTTAAAAGTACCCTTTTTGCGTAACCCTAGTGCTTGTAATGACCATTCACCCTTATCAGCCTTATCAATACTCATTATTGCTGTTACTAAAACACACTTTTAATTTTATATTTCTATACAGTTTCTGTAGATATTTATCCAATTCAAAGTATTCAGTTTTCTGGTACGGGCAGAATGAGAGTCCCTTGTTTAACAATCTAATCTCATTATCAGTAGGTACATAGTCAGATACATTTACCACAGTGCCCTACTTTGTTTTCTTTTGTTTTGCTTGATCCTACAGTCCGACCTGCGTATCCCCCCAGCTGATGCTGTGCTTGTTATGTTTCGACCCACCCGGTGGTATGCTCCAAAGGGGAGGAGGATGACCTATTGTCAGGGTTTTTTCCCTGTTGTTTGCCATGTGCTGCTGGCAGCCATTTTACTCACCTCTCTTCCTGACTATGGTGCATTGTGGGGGATGCTGCTCATTTCCTACACTTCCTTTTATGGCCAGACTGGTGTGCATCATCCATGTGAGACAGGATGCAGTCTCAGAATTGTGATATCATCACTTATTATTTAAAGGGCCTCTGTTCAGTATGCTTTGCCTTTGCGTTGTCTCAGACCTGTTTGTGAGAGTTCCTGTGTATTACCTGGCTGCCTGACATCCTTTCTGGTTCCTGATCCCTGACTTGTTCTTGACTCTGCTGTTTTCCTTGTTACTGATTCCGGCTCATCTGACTATTCGCTTTGGCTCCTGACTCGTCTCGTCTGACTACCAGCTCTGGTTTTGACTCATGGCTTGTTATTTGACTTGTGGACTTTTTATTATTTTTTGGTATTAATAAAGGTGTGATTATTTTTGCACTTCTCGTCTCAGTCTGATTTCTGGCACCCTGACATTACGCAAAGGCCATGAATCCTGATGGTGCTAATAATCCACCTTTACCTGCCATCATTTCCAGGATGGATGAAAAGGATCACCGCTTGGATCAATTTGCACCAGCCCTGCAAACCCTGCTGACTCGCACTGCACATTTGGACCAAAATGTCCTGCAAGTTATGGCTGCTCCTGTTTCCGCTGCACCTATGCCTACCAGGAGTATGTCCGGTTCTGCACCTCTACCTCAGCGATATGGAGGCGATCCTATTCAGTGCAGAGGGTTTTTGAACCAGGTGGACATTTACTTTGAGATGTTACCTCAGGTGTTTCCCTCTGACAGAGCTAAGGTGGGATTTCTCATCTTGTTACTCTCTGACACAGCTCTTGCCTTGGCTAATACCTTGTGGGAGACTAATAAACCTGTGATTTCAAATTACCCTGAATTTGTGGCCTCCTTTCGAAGGGTATTTGATGTTCCGGCTCGCTCCTCCTCTGCTGCTAAACGACTCATGTCCATTCAGCTAGGTACAAGATCTGTTGCTCATTATGCTATTGAGTTCCGTACGCTTGCCGCAGAGGTAGGTTGGAACAATGAAGCCCTTGTTGCCGCCTTCTTTCATGGGCTCTCTGATGCGATTAAAGACGAAGTTGCTGCCAGAGATTTACCAGAAGATCTCGAGGCATTGGTGTCTTTTTTGATCCTAATTGACATCAGATTCAGAGAGAGTCCCTCTTTAAAGGAGCGCTTGCGGAAGCCTCCTGTTCCGTTGTCTCCTACGTGTTCGATTCCACCCATGCCTCCCTCTCCTTCCATGCCTCCTGGTCCCAAGTCACCAGGTACTCCTGAGCCAATGCAGTTGGGATTCACGCGTCTCTCCGTGGCGGAAAGGGCCTTTAGGAGGAGGGAGGGGCTCTGCCTTTATTGTGGGTTACAGGGCCACCTTTTGAAGTCTTATCCTACATGGCCGGGAAACGCTCACACCTAAGGTCCTGTCAGGGGCAGACCTTGGGTGGTTTATCCTCGTCCCTGGAACCGCTTAAGGAGAAACCTTTTGTCACGGTTGTCCTTTCCTGGGTGGACTCCTCCATAGTCACTCAGGCTCTTGTTGACTCCGGTGCTGCAGGCTATTTCATTGACAGTGCTTTTGTATCAAAGCACTCCATTCCTGTTTTGCCTCGGTCCGTTCCGCTTGTTATTGAGGCCATTGATCGCAGGCCCCTTCAGCCCGCACACGTTACTCTCGAAACTGCTCCATTGTCCATGGCTGTTGGAGCTCTCCATTTTGAAACTCTCCAGTTCCAGGTGATAAATTCTCCACATTTTCCGGTTGTTCTGGGTTATCCCTGGCTCCAAAGCACAATCCCAGTCTCGACTGGCGCAGGTCTGAAATTTTGTCGTGGTCCCCGCAATGTATTTCCACTTGTCTTCGGAAACCAGTTAAAGTGTTGTGCACTTCTTCGGTATCTCAATTGCCAGAGGAGTACCGAGAGTTCTTAGACGTGTTTGACAAGGTGCGTGCCGGTACATTGCCTCCTCACCGGTCTTACGATTGTGCCATAGACCTGCAACCCAGAGCCATTCCTCCTCGGGGCCGGGTGTACCCTCTGTCTGTTGCTGAGAATTGTGCTATGGAGGAGTATGTTGCCGATGCTTTGTCGCGGGGAATCATCCGCAAATCCTGCTCTCCTGCAGGGGCTGGCTTCTTCTTTGTGAAGAAAAAGGGTGGCGAGTTAAGACCATGTATTGATTATAGGGGTCTTAATCGTCTTACCATTAAGAATGCTTACCCTATTCCGCTCATTACGGAACTCTTTGACCACCTCAAGGGAGCTACGGTCTTTACTAAACTTGATTTGAGAGGAGCGTATTATCTCGTTAGGATTAAGGAGGGTCACGAATGGAAAACAGCATTTAACACCAGAAGCGGGCATTATGAGTATCTTGTAATGCCCTTTGGCCAATGTAATGCTCCTGCTGTTTTTCAGGAATTTATTAATGATGTCCTACAAGATATGTTGCAACAGTGTGTTGTGGTGTACTTAGACGACATCATCATACACTCACTCACACTTGAGGCTCATCGTTCTGATGTTACACAGGTTCTTCAGAGACTACGTGAGAACGGCCTGTTTTGTAAACTCGAGAAATGTGAGTTCCATCAGACTCAAGTAACCTTCCTAGGTTATGTTATCTCCGTTGCCGGGTTCTCCATGGATCCTGACAAGTTATCTGCAGTTCTCTCGCCCAGTTGGTCTTCGGTCTATACAACGTTTTTTGGGGTTCGCCAATTACTATAGAAAGTTTATTAAAAACATTTCTTCCTTGGTCAAACCTATCACAGACATCACCCGTAAAGAGAATGATCCACTACATTGGTTACCTACTGCCATTAAGGCCTTTGATAGTCTTAAGACTACCTTTGCTGCCGCTCTAGTTCTGGCTCATCCTAACCCTGTCCTGCTTTTCGTTCTTGAGGTCGATGCATCTGAGACTGGAGTAGGGGCCCTCTTGTCTCAATGTCCTACGCCTGACGGTTCCTTGCATCCATGTGGTTTCTTCTCTAAGAAATTGTCTCCAGCGGAGAGCAATTATGAAATTGGCGACAGGGAATTACTGGCCATAATTTTGGCACTCAAGGAATGGAGGCATCTTCTCGAGGGTACTAGCGTGCTAGTGCTCATTCTTACTGAAGCAAAACGTTTGTCACCCCGACAGGCCAGATGGGCGCTATTTTTTTCTCTGTTTAATTTTGTGGTCTCCTACCTGCCTGGTAGTAAGAATGTTAGGGCTGATGCCCTCTCTCGACAATTTTTGCCTCTGTCAAAGGAGGAGTCTGTACTTACTCCTGTTATACCTCCTGACCATATTTTGACTACCATATGTACTAATTTGACTTCTCCCTTGGGGGAGGAGATCCTGGCTGCACAAACCAATGCACCTCCTGAGAAACCTAGTGGTAAGTGTTTTATTCCTGAGAATCTTCAAACTAAACTTTTGCACACTTACCACTATCCTAAAGCCGCAGGTCACCCAGGCAAGAACCAAATGATTTGGTCTGTCACTCGACAATTCTGGTGGCCAGCTCTTCCTTCTGATATTGCTGCGTATGTTGCCTCCTGCTCAGTTTGTACACAGAATAAGACTCCTCAACGTCTTCCTGTGGGTCTTCTTCAACCTATTGCTAATGGTGAGCGTCCTTGGACACATCTTTCCATGGACTTCATTGTCGAGCTCCCTGTTTCCAATGGCAATACTGTTATCCTTATGGTGGTTGATCATTTTTCTAAAATGTCACATTGTATTCCCTTGATGAAGCTGCCTACCGCTCAGGAGCTTGCTTCGATTTTTGCCCGGGAGGTCTTCCATTTACATGGGTTACCCAAGGAGATAGTGTTGGACTGGGGTAGCCAGTTTGTCTCCAGATTTTGGCGTTCCTTTTGTGCTCAAATGGGGATCCAGCTGTCCTTCTCCTCGGCATCACCCTCAATCCAATGGGGCTGCAAAACAGTCTAATCAAACTCTGGAACAGTTCCTCCGTTGCTATGTCTCAGATCACCACAATAATTGGTCTGAACTGTTACCTTGGGCAGAGTTTGCTTGTAATGGTGCTATTAATGCTTCCTCCAAGTTATCCCCGTTCATTGCGAATTACGGGTTTCAACCATCCTTGTTGTGCGATTCATTCATGTCTTAGGGTATTCCGGCTTTGGAGGTGCATCTCCGGCAACACCGTTCCACGTAGGTGCAGATTCAGGATCGCCTTCATCGTT
This sequence comes from Bombina bombina, assembly GCF_027579735.1. Taxonomy (NCBI): domain Eukaryota; kingdom Metazoa; phylum Chordata; class Amphibia; order Anura; family Bombinatoridae; genus Bombina; species Bombina bombina. The sequence continues at coordinate 210,331,165 of NC_069502.1, forward strand.
CTATGCAGCGCCAAAAGTTCCAGGCTGATTATAGGCGTCTGCCCGCACCTTCCTACCAGGTTGGTGAGAGAGTTTGGCTGTCCTTCCGCAACTTGAACCTTCATGTGCCTTCCAATAAATTGGCTCCCCATTATTTTGGTCCTTTTCAAATACTCTAAAAGGTTAATCCTGTGGCCTACACTCGTGACCTTCCTCCTGCTATGCGCATCTCCAATGTTTTTCATGTCTCCCTCTTGAAACCATTGGTTTGTAATCGGTTTACCACTGTGTTGCCTCGTCCCCATCCTATCTTTGTTGACAACCATGAGGAGTATGAGGTCAGCAGCATTATTGACTCTCGTATGTCCAGGGGCCGTGTACAGTATTTGGTTCACTGGAGGGGCTACGGTCCGGAGGAGCATTCTTGGGTTCCCTCCTCTGATGTTCATGCTCCTGCCCTCCTCCGTGCCTTCCATGCCGTTTCCCCAATAAGCCTTTTGTCCTCCCGTGGGGGAGGGGTCGTTGAGGGGAGGGTACTTTTTCCCTGTTTTGTTTGCCATGTGCTGCTGGCAGCCATTTTACTCACCTCTTTAAGCTTCTCTGTATTAAAACATCTCCAATATCCCTGTCTACCTATGTCTAAATCAATCATTCAATAATTCTCTATGCCTTTATCCACAAAACACAATACCTATCTCTCTCTAATATTTCTTCCACCAACTCTATTTTTCATTATATCAGAAAAAATAATCAATGCTAATCTGTCAATGCACCCCTCACTAACTATCTTTCAGACTCTATCTACCACACCTTTCATCATTATATTTCTTAGTCACTTTTCACGAAAATATATAGGGTATAGGGGTCTAGCTAACTGTATCTTTCTAACGATGTGCCATTCTCTCTCTTTTTTAATCCTCACCCCCAAATATATATATTTACCTTTATATCACTATTTTTAAATATCTCTTTATCTATCACTCTACCATTATCAATCTCTCATTATATCTTTCTTATTATTGATTTTATCTCTCCTCAGTTATTCTGTCTCTTTTTATTTTTGACTCTTTAACAACAAATATTATATTTTTGGGACATAAATTACTTTCTTTCTCTGTGTCTATCTTTCTCTCTCTCTCTATTCCTGTATTTCTATATTATTTTGACAAAATCAATGCATACATCAATTTCATCCACTCTCCTATGTTAACAGGCACATTTATTGATCTATCTAACTCCACCATACTTTAATTTTTTTTTTATTTGTTTGACGCTATATTTCTCTTTATAACACTAACCGTAATCTCAAGTAAATCAATATATACATTAGCGTATATATAAACTTTTTTTTTCTCAATAACTCTATAAATATATGATGCTGCATCTCTATCATTGCAACTATTTGCTCAGGTACAAACGGATCATTGTAAGTATGACTCTATTTTTTATCTATGTTTATCACATCTTTTTTTATATTGCATATCATTTTTATGACTAGCTGCTGGTGACATCTCCCCTAGTTCTGGTCCCCAACAACTGCCTAGCCGTGCACATCCATGTATACCATCCCACAGACTCAAAAAACAAAACTCTGACAACCTTACATTCCTCTTGCATCAAAAGCCACTTCCCCTTTCACTTGTGCACTTTGGAACTCTCGCTCTGTTTGCAACAAACTCACTTCTATACATGACCTTTTTATCTCCCACTCCCTCAACCTTCTAGCCCTAACAGAAACCTGGCTCTCTCCCCTAGACACAGCATCCACTGCTGCTCTGTCACATGGGGGTCTTCACTTCAGCCACACTCCTAGGTCTGGTAATAGACAAGGAGGTGGTGTAGGTATTTTACTTTCCTCTCGTTGCACCTTTCAACAAATACATCCCATCTCTTCCCTCACATTTTCCTCATTCGAAACCCACATGATTTGCTTATTCTCTCCTCTTTCTATACATGTTGCAGTCATATACCGTCCTCCTGGCTCCTCAACTCAATTTCTAGATCACTTGGCTTCCTGGCTACCTTATTTCCTTTCCTCAGACACCCCTTCCCTCATTCTTGGTGACTTCAACATCCCTCTTGACAATCCCACTGCCTCCTCTGCAAAACAACTTCTGCAACTCACTTCCTCTTTCGGTTTGTCACAATGGACTGATTCTACCACTCACAAAGATGGTCACTCCCTTGACATGATCTTTAGCTATCGATGCACCCTCTCAAACTTCACAAACTCCCCCTTTCCTCTTTCTGACCACCATCTCCTTACTTGCAACATATCATCCCTCCCTACAACTCTCCCTCCTTCTGCTCCTCACACCAAACTTCACAGAAGCATTATGTCATTAGATCAACAACAGCTTTCTAATTCCCTCAAAACTCTCCTCTCATCCTTCTCCTCCTTTTCATGCCCTGACCAATCTATCTGCCACTATAATTCCACCCTTACATCAGTCCTTGACAATCTCGCCCCTCTTACCATAGCTCGTAAATCAAACACTCATCCTCAGCCCTGGCATACTCCTCTGACACGATACCTACGCAGATGTTCCCGTACTGCTGAGCGGCACTGGAGAAAATCTAGGAGTTCAGCTGATTTTCAACATTACAAATGTATCTTGAACTCCTACTACTCTGCTCTTAATTTCCATAAGCAACACTACTTCTCTACTCTTATCTCTAATCTTCCTTCAAACCCAAAACGTTTGTTCTCCACTTTCAATACTCTTCTCCGCCCTCCCCCACCTCCTAATACAACTTCTCTGTCAGCTCAAGACTTTGTCAACCACTTCAATAACAAAATCAACTCCATCAGAAATGAAATCAGCTCTCAACATAATTCCATTCTCTCACCCCCTCAAATGCTCTCAATCAACCACAACCCACATAACCTTAAACTTAGCTCATTCTCCCCTGTTACTGAGGAAGAAGTTTCGGCACTTATACTGTGCTCTCACCTCACTACCTGTCCCCTTGACCCTATCCCCTCACAGCTACTCCCCTCCCTCTCTGCCACCCTTACCCCTAAACTCACACACACTTTCAACCTCTCCCTCAGCACCGGTATATTTCCCTCATCGCTGAAACATGTACTGGTTACACCTATCCTCAAAAAAAACCTTCCCTTGATCCTACCTCCCCATCCAACTACCGCCCTATTTCCCTCCTCCCTCTTGCATCAAAGCTTCTCAAAAAACTAGCTTATGCACGCCTATCCCATTTCCTTACAATAAACTCCCTCCTTGACCCATTGCAATCTGAATTTCGTCCCCATCACTCCACAGAGACAGCAATTGTTAAGGTTACCAACGACCTACTTACAGAAAAATCAAAAGGCCACTTCTCTCTGCTTATCCTCCTTGATCTGTCCGCAGCCTTTGACACTGTTGACCACCCTCTCTTGCTCCAAACCCTTCAATCCTTCGGCATATGTGACACAGCCCTCTCGTGGCTCACTTCCTACCTGTCAAACCGTACCTTTAGTGTAGCCTTCTCTGGAGCCTCCTCTGCCCCATCACCACTTTCTGTTGGAGTACCACAAGGCTCTGTCTTCGGTCCCCTTTTCTTCTCTACACGTCATCACTAGGTTCCCTAATAAAGTCCCACGGTTTACAATATCATTTGTATGCCAATGACACCCAAATCTACTTCTCTGCACCAGACCTTTCTCCTTCCTTGCTAACCCTTGTCACTAACTGTCTTTCTCACATCTCCAACTGGATGTCCTCTCACTACCTCAAGCTAAATCTCTTCAAAACTGAGCTCCTTTTTTTCCCCCTTCTTCTAAACTCTCCACCCCCAATCTCTCTATAACTGTTGACAACTCCATCATTACCCCTACCCTGCATGCCCGATGTCTCGGGGTCACATTTGACTCAGATCTTTCATTCACTCCTCACATTCAGTCATTGGCTAAAGCCTGCTTCTTCCACCTTAAAAACATCTCTAAAATAAGACACTTCCTTACACAAGACACAACTAAGATTTTAATCCACTCTCTCATTCTCTCCCGCCTCGATTACTGCAACTCTGTCCTCTCTGGTCTCCCCACCTAGCTCCTTTACAATCCATAATGAATGCCTCTGCCAGACTCATCTTCCTTACACGTCACTCTTCATCTGCTGCACTTCTCTGCCAATCTCTTCACTGGCCTCCTCTTGCCTCTAGGATCAAACACAAAATTCTCATTCTGACATACTAAGCCCTCAACTGCACTGCTCCCCCTATATCTCAGACCTTGTCTCTAGATACTCTCCCTCCCGTCCCCTTCGCTCTGCTCACGACCTCCTACTCTCCTCCTCTCTTGTCACCTCATCACACTCCCGTTTATAGGACATCTCCAGACTGGCTCCCATCTTGTGGAACTCTCTGCCTCACTCCACAAGACTCTCTTCTAGTTTTAAAAGCTTCATTTGCTCCCTAAAGACTCTACTGTTCAGGGATGCATACAACCTACGCTAACCTTTCTTTATACCAGTTCCTCTCCTCCATTGCTATCCCCTGAACCCCCTTAGCATGTAAGCCTAAGAGTCCAGCTGTTTGTTGATCACCTTCTCAAGAGCTGACTACAACAGTGCAACTCTTGGCAGGGCCCTCTACCCATTTGATCCATATAATTGTTTTGTTGTACTCCGTCTTTGTTAATAGTGCTGCAGAATCTGGTGGTGCTCTACAAATAACTAATCATAATAATAATAATGACTAGCTCTATCAATGTCACTCAACTTTACTCTCGCTTCTCTTGCGATCTCTCTAGCTCTATTGATGTTTTCAAAATTTACATTTTTCTATCAACATACATATATCCTTCGGGCTCTCTATCTGGCACTATCAATCTCTAATTTACTCCAACTGTATCTCTATATCTAATTTTCTTTCTAATAGACTCTAAATCTTCAAATTATTCAACAAAACCAATGGCATAACTGATGATCTCAAACATACCTAAATTTCCACCCATAGGAAGGAGAGAGTATATCATACTTTATAACAATTCTCCGGGTATTGGTGCTGGTGTATTAAGAATATCTCTAATCACAAATTGTAGTCAGAAGAGCTTCTTACTACAATTTGTGATTAGAGACTCTAAATCTTGTTCTCTCTATCTACATATCTCACTCTACATTCCTCAGAAGAATAGGAGGTGTTTGCTCTGTTAAACAAGATCAATGTGATTAACTTGTTTATGAGATAATCCGAAGGATGTATAGGGTATCTGGAATTAAAAGAACAAAAAGACAGTGCCTTCAACGCTATTCGGATCTACATAGACATGAAAAAGAGTACCCTTGTAGCATTCGAGGTCTCATCAGAGTTTGTAAGTGTTGACTACATACATTTATTTATATATATTTTTTTTGGTAGTATTCAATTGTAACCTTTAAAGCTGTTTATTACAATAATGTAATGCGTTTGTTATGACGCATTTAATTAATTTTAAAAAAAAAAGATCGAAAGAGAGAGAGAGATAGAACTAGATCAATATAGACAGATAAAGAATATATAAATAATATTAAAAATATAGAAATCAAAAGAGATAGAGAAAGATAAAGACAGAAAAAGATAGAGAGAAAGAAGAGAGAAAAATAGAGAGAGCTAAAGAGAGAGGGATAGGGAGAAAGTGAAACCTAGAGAAATAAAGAGAAATAGAAAGAGCTATAGAGACATTGAATTACAAATTGATAGAGAAAAACTGAACTAGATAGAGAGAACTATAGAGAGAGAGATACAGAGAGACACAAAGAAAGATTAAGAGAGAAAGAGGCATAGATAAAGATATATAAATACAGATAGATAGAGAGTTATAAAGAGATAAAGAGATAAAAAAAAATATAGAAAGAGATAAAGACGGAGAAAGAGAGTTAAATTAATAAAAAGAGAGAGAGAGCGACATAAATAGAAAAATAGAAAAACACTTTGTGAAAATGCTATTTATAATAAGAGTGAGAGAAATAGAGAGAAATAAATATTTGCAGAGAGAGATAGAGAGAGGTATAGGGAGAGGGAGAGAGAGAAATACAGAGATAAATACAGTTAAAAATAGACAGACAGAAATAATAAGAAATATAGAGAATGAGAGAGAGGGAGAGAGAGAGAGAGCAAGAGATTGATAGAGAGAGAGAAAGAGAGAGAGATAAATACAAAGATAGATAGAAAGAGATATAGATAGAGATAGAGAGAGACAAGTAAAGGTTAAGAGAGGAATCGACAAATAGAGAGAGATACAGAGATATAAATCAAGAACAGTAATGATATAAAGACTGATAAATCTAGAAATAAAAAAATTGAGAGAAAAAGAAACAGAGAGAGAGATAGAGAAAGAGAGAGAGGTAGAAAGATTGATATTTATATAGAGAAAGTGACATTGAGAGAGATAGATATATAGGAATTCAATGATCTATTGAATAATAGAAAAATAGATTAAAATAAAAAAATGATTAATTGTTATATATATATATATATATATATATATATATATATATATATATATAGGGCACGATCCGATAAAGATTGTAGTTTGCGGCGCAAGCGAGGGAACCCCGCCGCCCGTAGTTTCAACTCACAACTCAAGCTATCCTATATACGGCGCCGTCAGAGGCTAAAGTGCCGTAAGTCTGACAAACCAGCAATGTCCAGAAATCTGCGTAAGTACAATTTTTTGGATTCGCCAGTGACTTACGGCACTTTAGAAACTGCCGGCGCCTACAAAACCTTACTAAGTTATTAAATCACCCGTACAGTCTAACACGCCTCCCAAACATAGCACGACACGTCTAACCCTCTATCCGCTATCCCCCCTCACTATCCTAACAATAAAAAATGTATTAACCCCTAAACCGCCGCTCCCGGACCCTGCCGCCAGCTATATGAAATCTATAACCCCCTAAAGTGAGCCCCTTACACCGCCGCCATCTACCTTACCTACCCCCTAAAGTGAGCCCCTTACACCGCCACCATCTACCTTACCTACCCCCTAAAGTGAGCCCCTTACACTGGCGCCATCTACCTTACCTACCCCCTAAAGTGAGCCCCTTACACTGCCGCCATTTACCTTACCTACCCCCTAAAGTGAGCCCCTACCCCGCCGCCATGTATTTTAAAAATATTAACCCCTAATTTAATCCCCCTACACCGCCGCCGCCTATATTAAACACTTTAACCCCTAATCTAATCCCCCTACACCTCCGCCAGCTATATTAACTATATTAACCCTAATTATATTAGGGTTAATATAGTTAATATAGTTATTATATTATATATATTAACTATATTAACCCTATAATTAATATCGTTATTATATTATATACAGGTGGCCCTTGTTTTACAACGGTTCAATTTACACCGTTTCAGAATAACAACCTTTTTTTCCAGTCATGTGACTGCTATTGAAAAGCATTGAGAAGCAGTGCATTTATTAAAATAGCCAGTAGGTGGAGCTGTCCGCTTGGGTTGCAGCAAAGCCAAGAAAGCTGAAATTAATCAGTTTAACCAGACCTGAGCTATCGATCAGATTTCAAAGGAACAAGACCTTCCTTTCTATAAATCAGTCCAGATTGGAATGCATAGAAAGAACTGTTTGCAGAAAAATTCAAGTGAAGTCTGTGTTGAGTGATTATTTTAATAAGTTTATAATGTTGTTTAGCAAATGTTTTTGTTCATTTAACTTAGTTTAATTATATATTCTGTGTTGTGTGATTATTTTATTAGGTTTATAATGCTGTTTAGCATTTAAAGTCTTCATTTCAAAGCTTTACTTATGACAATTTTGAGAGGGGCCTGGAACCTATCTCCCTCACTTCCCATTGACTTACATTATAAACTGGGTTTCAATTTACAATGGTTTCAATTTACAACCATTCCTTCTGGAACCTAACCCCGGCGTAAACTGAGGGCTACCTGTATATATTAAGTATAATAACCCTAACTCTAACATCCCTAACTAAATTCTTATTAAAATAGATCTAATTAATATTAATATTATTAATTAAAATATTCCTATTTAAATCTAAATTCTTACCTATAAAATAAACCCTAAGATAGCTACAATGTAATTAATAATTACATTGTAGCTATTTTAGGGTTTATATTTATTTTACAGGTAACTTGTTATTTATTTTAACTAGGTACAATAGCTCTTAAATAGTTAATAACTATTTAATAGCTACTTAGTTAAAATAATTACCAATTTACCTGTAAATAAATCCTAACCTAAGTTACAAATACACCTACACTATCAATAAATTAAATAAACTACAAATATCTAAACTAAAATACAATAAAATAAACTAAACTAAATTACAAAAAAAACAAACACTAAATTACAAAAAATAAAAAAATATTACAAGATTTTTAAGCTAATTACACCTATTCTAAGCCCCCTAATAAAATAATAAAGCCCCACAAAATAAAAAAAATTCCCTACCCTATTCTAAATTAAAAAAAGTTAACAGCTCTTTTACCTTACCAGCCCTTAAAAGGGCCTTTTGCGGGGCATGCCCCTAAGAAAACAGCTCTTTTGCCTGTAAAAAAAAAAAACACAATACCACTCCCCAACATTACAACCCACCACCCACATACCCCTATTCTAAACTCACCCAAACCCCCCTTAAAAAAACCTAACACTATCCCCCTAAAGATCTCCCTACCTTGTCTTCACCCAGCCGGGCAGAACTCTTCATCCGATCCGGGCGATGTCCAATCAAGCGGCAGAGAAGTCTTCTTCCATCCGGGCGATGTCTTCAAGCAAAGCGGCATCTTCAATCTTCTTTCTTCGCTCCTCCTCCACAGAACATCCATCCGGCACGAAGACTGAACGAGGAATGAGGTACCTTTAAATGACGTCATCCAAGATGGCGTCCGTCGAATTCCGATTGGCTGATAGGATTCTAATAGCCAATTGGAATTAAGGTAAAAAAATCTGATTGGCTGATTCATTCCTCGTTCAGTCTTCGTGCCGGATGGATGCTCCGCGGCGGACGAGCGAAAAAAGAAGATTGAAGATGCCGCTTTGCTTGAAGACATCACCGGATGCAAGAAGACTTCACTGCCGCTTGATTGAAGACATCCCCGGATGGAAGAAGACTTCACTGCTGCTTGATTGAAGACATCGCCCGGTTGGAAGAAGACTTCTCTGCCGCTTGATTGGACATCGCCCGGATCGGATGAAGAGTTCTGCACGGCTGGGTGAAGACAAGGTAGGGTGATCTTCAGGGGGGTAGTGTTAGGTTTTTTTAAGGGGGGTTTGGGTGTGTTTAGAATAGGGGTATGTGGGTGGTGGGTTGTAATATTGGGGGGTGGTATTGTGTTTTTTTTACAGGCAAAAGAGCTGTTTTCTTTGGGGCATGCCCCGCAAAAGGCCCTTTTAAGGGCTGGTAAGGTAAAAGAGCTGTTAACTTTTTTAATTTAAAATAGGGTAGGGAAATTGTTTTATTTTGTGGGGCTTTATTATTTTATTAGGGGGCTTAGAATAGGTGTAATTAGCTTAAAAATCTTGTAATATTTTTTTATTTTTTGTAATTTAGTGGTTTTTTTTGTAATTTAGTTTATTTTATTTTATTGTATTTTAGTTTAGATATTTGTAGTTTATTTAATTTATTGATAGTGTAGGTGTATTTGTAACTTAGGTTAGGATTTATTTTACAGGTAAATTGGTAATTATTTTAACTAGGTAGCTATTAAATAGTTATTAACTATTTAAGAGCTATTGTACCTAGTTAAAATAAATAACAAGTTACCTGTAAAATAAATATAAACCCTAAAATAGCTACAATGTAATTATTAATTACATTGTAGCTATCTTAGGGTTTATTTTATAGGTAAGTATTTAGATTTAAATAGGAATATTTTAATTAATAATATTAATATTAATTAGATCTATTTTAATAAGAATTTAGTTAGGGATGTTAGAGTTAGATAGGGTTATTATACTTAATATATATATAATATAATAACGATATTAACTATATTAACTCTAATATAATTAGGGTTAATATAGTTAATATATATAATATAATAACTATATTAACTATATTAACCCTAATATAATTAGGGTTAATATAGCTGGCGGCGGTGTAGGGGGATTAGATTAGGGGTTAATGTGTTTAATATAGGCGGTGGTGATGTAGGGGGATTAAATTAGGGGTTAATATTTTTCAAATAGATGGTGGCGGGGTAGGAGCTCACTTTAGGGGGTAGGTAAGGTAGATGGCGGCGGGGTAGGGGTTCACTTTAGGGGGTAGGTAAGGTAGATGGTGGTGGGGTAGGGGCTCACTTTATGGGGTAGGTAAGATAGATGGTGGCAGTGTAAGGGGCTCACATTAGGGGGTAGGTAAGGTAGATGGCGGCGGTGTAGGGGCTCACTTTAGGGGGTAGGAAAGGTAGATGGCGGCGGTGTAAGGGGCTCACATTAGAGGGTATGTAATGTAGCTGGCGATGGTGTAGGGGATCACATTAGGGGGTTATACTTTTAATGTAGGTGGCAGTGGGGTCCGGGAGCGGCGGTTTAGGGGTTAAACACTTTATTAGGGATTGCGGCGGGGGATCGCGGTTGAAAGGTAGATAGACTTTGTGCATGCGTTACGTCTTAAGTTTTATTTAGCAGATTGTGGTTGACAGGTAGATAGACATTGCGCATGCGTTAGGTGTTAGGTTTTATTTAGCAGGTAGTTTAGGGAGTTACGGGGCTCCAATAGACAGCGTAAGGCTTACTACAGCTGCATTTTGTGGCGAGGTGAAAATGGAGTAAGATTTCTCCATTTTCGCCACGTAAGTCCTTACGCTGTATATTGGATAACAAACTGCGCTGGTTTGGTATACCTGCCTATGGCCCAAAAAACTATGGGCGAAGGCAGAAATATACGAGCGTAACTTCTAGGTTACGCCGTATATAGGATACCAAACCAGCGCAAATTTTGGCATCGCCGGCTTTTGCAGGCGACGCTGCATATCGTATTGGGCCCATAGAGAGAGAGAGATATGTATATATATATATATATATATATATATATATTTATTTATTTTATTAATAATTTTTGTTAAAGAAAAAATAATTTTTATGTAATGTTATTATTGAATTAAAATTTTATTACAGATACCGAAAGAAGAAAGGAAAAATATAAGAGTGCTCCACGATATCTGAGACCAATAATGGCTTAGACCCCAATCCTCCACCTCCTATAAGTTTAATGGAAAATACTGATCTGAACACAGAAATTGAAGATCCATTAACTACTGATATGGACAATCAATATGAATGTGAAGTAACATTGACAGTTGATAATGATATTGAAAATGTCATTGATGGAAGAGGATCAACTGAATGTGAGTGTCAATCTAATAAATGTATACCATTTGTCAATGTAATAAAAAAATGAATAATTAAAATATTTTTTTGTTTAGTTAAAAAATATATTTACAAATAGAAATGCATCAAAAAGTGTATATCTATAAACTTGTAATTAACTTTATTTTCTTTTATATACATTATTTTTTTTTTCATTTTTATCTTCCTTATATTACAGCCGTGCTTGAAAAAGAGCAAGATATACCTCCAAAAAATCGTTTTGTGAAAAAAACTTAAAAAATTTAAGAAAAAAATATTGAAGATGAACAAGGAGATTGATAAAATCATTTCAATACTTAAAAAATATTGAATGAAAAAAATTATTTTTTACTTTATTTTAATTTGTGAATGTCCTATTGATATTCAAATGGTATATATGCCAATATTTTTTTTATATTTTTTTAAGTCTGACTTATTGAAAGTAAATAAGTTCAAATTTTTTTCAAAAATGTTTGTGATCAAAAAATTATTAAAGAACAAATAAATATTTTGTTTCAACATTTTTGTTTTTGTAGCATTCATTATATAAATATATATATATATATATATATATATATATATATATATATATATATATATATATAGAGTATATATCTTTCTCTCTCTCTCTCTCTCTCTCTCTATAGATATAGATATATATATATATATATATATACACAGGTATATACATTATATTATTAGCAGCATTTTTAAATTCAGGTATTGGTGTAGACATTATTGTAGACTCTGGTGGTTGATGGGACCTTGATTGAGCTGATGTATTTGTCCCTGACAAGGACTCTTCAATCATAGGCATTTGGGAATCTTCGTCTAAAGGGTCTACAATCCGTATTATTTCCCCATTACTAAGATCATCCTGTGTGTTTTCTTCTTCGTTAGCTACAAATAAATGTAAGAAATTAATTTAGAAATAAAAAATCAGCTATGCACTGTAAGTTTTACATATAATTATTTTTTACATAAAACATTCTAAAATATTGCAAAATTTGAAAAGACCAAAACATACGAATATAGAGATTGTTACTGATAGCCAATACAGACCGCTTATTTGAATCCTTCATTGCAAATTTTACTTAAAAGTAATTGATTTTTAAATAAAATAACAACTCAATTTCATTAGGAACAAAAAATTAAATTTCATTTTCAGATCAAATTTACAAATGTAAGATTTTCAATATTATCTTTAACGATAATATTATTACAGCAATAATACGGGTGAATGGTCTGTGCCAGTTCCTGGAAAATCTATTACTAAAATTAAATTATTTGATCTGAAGATTTATTTACCATGGGACATATCTTATTTTACATTAAATTCTAGATAATAACATGCAAATCCATAAAAGAGAAATAATACAAGTTAATTTGTTTTTAAATTTAGAAAAGACTCTAATAAATGTTCATAAAGCTATATAACACCTTCTTCTAGACCTCCGGATATAATTTGATTGAAGATATTCATGACTTCTGATAAAAAACAGTAAAAAATGTTTTATTATTTTCTGTTTTCTTTTAAAAATAATTTTAACAAGAAAACAAATAGAAGAAAACATTGTTAAATAAATAAAAAATACCTCTTGAATTTCTGGAATTCTCAACAGGTGTACTGCAGGGCATGTCAGGCAATGTATCCACTGATCCTAAACTACGTGTTGTTATCGAAGATGTCAAAAGGGTTGTTCGAAAAACATTTTATCTAGGCCTCATATGGCTTGTAGAAGGTAATTCCTCAATTGACTCTGTAGCTTGTAGAGAAGATTGGCTAGAAGGTCATGCTATAATAGTTAAAAAGAATACATATATGTGTTAAAGGGACAGTCTAGTCCAAAATAATATTTCATGATTCAGATTGAGAAAATAATTTTAAAAAAATTGAAATTTATTTTATCAACAATTTTGATTTGTTCTCTTGGTATTCTTAGTCGAAAGCTAAACCTAGGAGGTTCATATGCTAATTTCTAAGGCCTTGAAGGCCGCCTCTTCTCTCGGGGCATTTTGTCAGTTTTTCAATAATAGAAGTTATTAGTTCATGTGTGTCATGCATTTTCTGCATTCTCTTGTTATCTTTATTTGAAAAGCAAGATTGTAAGTTTAGAGGCCGGCCTATTTTTGATGAAAAACATAACTTGTATTTGCTGATTGGACAGCAACAATTAACAATTGCTGTCCATGATCTGAACCAAACATTGTCTGTCTCCTTAGTTTAGATGCCTTCATTTTCAAATAAAGATAGCAAGAGAATGTAAAAAAAATGATAATAGGGGTAAATTCGAAAGTTGATTATAATTGCATGCTCTATATGAATCATTAAAGAAAAATGTTTGGTTCAGTGTCCATTTAATGTAATCATAGTATTTAGGGCATTTTTTTAACATAAAAAGGTTTGCACTGTATGATAGATGTATACATTTGAATCCATACTCATCAATTGAAGTGCAGATGAATAACAATAAATGTGATATCTTCTAATATTACTTTCAAATAAGTATGAAATTCAAAAGTAATAAAAAATAATGATTTTGGGGGCGGAGTCTAGCAGCCCAGGCTAATGGCTGCACATTAAGATGGCTCTGCAGATCTGAAACTTGCCGAGACAAATTATGATATCTAAATAGCTGCAATTCGCATGGGAAAGGAGGGGGATATGGAGTAGAAAGAAGTGGTAACACTCTGGGACAATAACATCACCCTAACTAGAGCAAAACTAAACCCCTTTTGAGGAATCACGGAACAGCGCCATTTCTACTGCGCCCATCAGTGTGGTATTTCAAACATTTTAAACATCGCTCCTATCGAGCACTAGCCAACTGAAGTATCGAGCACGGAGCGGGTACATGATAAAATCAGAGGCATACCTATAAACAAGGCAGTGCGTGAGAGAGAGCGGCACGGAGACCTCTAACATCCTAGTGACTGTTCACGGACTGAGGCCTGTACGCTCCGGATTCTGTTAGGGCTACGTCTCAAGAGTGCAGCTATTGCTACGGCCTGTAAATGCTGCCGGATATACCGGAGGACACATAAACCAAGGGGGTAAGATTGCTGGATAAGGGAGACACATCACAGAACCCCATAAGTAAGCCACGTAGGCTTTCACTAGAATCCTCACTGCTAGCGATCGCAACAACAAGCGCAATTGGCTACAAGGCTGAAACTAATACTGTGCCATATTTTAGATTTTAGACACTTTTAATCCTGCAAAATCAGTCTAGTTCAAAAAATAACACTTTTAAGGTGTGGGTATTACTTACTCCGCTGAGGGTACAAAGGTACTAACACCTCATAACTAAGAGCACTAATTAAAGTGCTATACCTACGGGCATGCCCTGCAAACATGCCCCGAAAACAGACAAACAGGCCCTCTCACTGCTTATGACCCATTACATGAAACCACAGCCACCTTTAACCGATCAATTAACTGACCAGAGCTCCCAGTCATCTGAGCTACCTAATAGGAACACGCTTCAAGAAATGGAGCAAGCGGGGGTCACAGCTATCACCACGGATGACCTGAAATTGCTCTCTTCTAAAGAAGATATTAAAGAAGTTCTAACTGAGGTAAGGGGCCTTTATTGGAGAACTTAAAAAGGATGTATCTCAGCTTACCACCAGATTCAATTCACTAGCACAATCGCAAAACACACTACAGTCAGAAGTGGGAAACAACTCCCAAACCATAGCACAACAAAATGACGCCATTAATTTTCTCTTAGACAAAGTAGAAGACCTTGATAACCGCAACAGGAGAAATAATCTGCGTATCAGAGGTATTCCCGAATCTGTGTCTCCAGTGGCACTTAATGGATATCTTCAAGCTCTATTTAGAGTTATCAAGAACACCCTTTTTCACCAGACATCCCAATAGAGAGAGCTCACAGATCGCTACACCCCAATCCTACCACCAAAGCGCCCCCCAGGGACATGATTATAGGATTTCTAAGTTTTGTGGGCAGAGAAGACATTGCAAGGGGAGCCTGATCTAAAGCACCACTGACACATGCGGGCATATCATTGCAGGTCTTCTCAGATCTATTGCCTGCAACATTACAGAAGAGAAGAGAACTCAGACATATAACATAAGCTCTTAGAACCCAAAAAGTACCATACCACTGGGGGTTCTCTCTATAATAGCAAACCATAACGGGCAAACTGTGGCCTATAGGACTGAACAGGATCTTCCGAGCTTCTATAAGGCGCTAGGTATCCCACAGAACAGAGACACACGTCTGGAATCATCATCTCAGAACCAAACACTACAAAATGACAACCTGCATCAGCTTGTGACCCTTGATCGGGAGAAGGAACGGCCTCCGGACACAAGAGTCGTCCCTAAAATATGGTCAGAAGATACATCCAGAAAAGAGTTGGCAAGAGGAGATTGATATGTTGTAGTCTTCTGGGAGTCTTTTATACCCTGAGATCTATTGGTCAGAACGGTTGCTGGCATTACCTTGCTGGCACTTATTGTGACTCCTCATTCTTGTGAACTCCTGCATGAACACTAAGAGAAGATCTTATTGAATTAATGTGTCTACCTTTTGGGCCACATAAGTATCTGGCTGCAAGCAGATGAGTAGATTATAATATGTTGGTTTATTCTGTTAATATTGTTATCTGTTTTGCATGTTTTGTCTATACTTTAGTATGCATTGTTTGTTCTATTTCTTATATAAAGAAACAAAATAGGTTTCACACTGAATAACCATAGTCCCTACAACACAGACACCAGACTGACTTTTTTTACTAAAGACGCCTAACCAACAACCATTTAGTACTGTGGTGCTTCCATAGGGCAAAGAACTAACATAACAGACAAATTCCTTAAACCTGTGAGTTGCAACTTAGTAATTTATTTCCTTAGTCCTGTAGAAATCTTAGGCACTAGCACAGATCGCGCCACACAGTCACTGACGAGAGTCCATCTGTCCAGCATGCAGATAACACATATTAGGCCCAAATGACAAAGCACATGACTTCCCCCTCCTCCCTATATTGGCGAATGGAGACATTCAAAAGAAACATAATATCATAATACAAGACCACAATGTACTATTCTACTGACCAAATAGGCAACGCAAGGTCTCATTCCCCACAATTTATAAATTCATTCACACAAATCTTGAAGAGAAATCTAAGTTTTACCCTAAAAATGAGAAGGGTCCAATTATTGAGTCATTTGAAAAGCTGATACTTAGGGATATTGAAAATTTATCCGAAAAAAAACTTAAACCTACTACTAATAATTTAACTAAAACACATTAAAGATTTAGAGGAAAATAAAAATATTACCATCAAACCCGCCGACAAGGGCGGCGGGATTGTAATCATGGACAGCGAAGATTATCTAATAATGTGTGATAATATTATTATAGATCAGCAGACTTATAAAAAACTATCCAATGATCCAACAAATAAGTATAAAGTTAGTTTAGCATTTATTTTGGACAAAGCCAAAGAGGAAGGAATTCTGAATTTAAAAGAACGAGAATATCTTCTACCCAAATATCCTAGAATATCACTCCTTTATTGTTTGCCAAAAATACACAAGAATATGATCAATCCCCCAGGCAGACCTATCATTTCTGGGGTGGGCTCTTTAACAGCTAATCTATCAGAATATTTGGATATTTATTTGCAGAAATTTGTAAGACTAGTTCCATCTTTTTTGAAGGACTCCACAGATGTGCTAAATTTAATTAATGATGTTACGTGGCAGGATAATTGTCTTTTGGCATCCTGTGACGTTGCATCTTTATATACTTGTATTGATCACAAAGACGGATTAAAGGCGATTAATTACTATTTAGAACAGGACAAATTGTTAAAATATGAACAGAAATGCTTCATTTTAGAAGCTATTAAATTCATTTTAACCCACAATTTTTTTCTTTTATAATGGCCATTTTTATAATCAAGAGAGAGGGACAGCTATGGGCACCAGGTTAGCTCCAAGTTATGCCAATTTATTTATGGGCTATTGGGAACATCATTTTTTTTACAAAAATACCCTCTTGGAGCAAGCCTGGTGTCCTATAGAAGATTTATCGATGATATCATTATTATTTGGCAGGGCAGTAATCTATCCTTTTTGTTAAAGATGATAAACTTAATGCTAGAACCTTCTTTAAACAAGTTGACACTAATAGCTATATACATTTTACAAGTTGCCATCATAGAAAGTGGATAGGGAATATTCCTAAAGGTCAGTTCCTGCGTATTCGCAAAAACTGTACAAATTTAATTGATTTTGATAATCAGTCAGAATTACTCAAACAAAATTTTTTTAACTAGGGGCTATAATGAATCTGATATTGAAAAAAACATTAAGGGAAGTAAGATCGGTAGATAGAAATTCTTTGTTGGTTACAAAAGATAAAAAGACCTCTATGACATCTCAAATAGGTGTTGACAAAAAGGAGTGTATATTCATCCCATTTATTACAAATTATAGCCAAAATAAATTCTTGTTAGAAAGAATTCTTAACAAGCATTGGAAATTGCTAAAAAATGATGAAGTATTAAGACCTATCCTACCGGCAAAACCACAAATAGTATATAAAAAATCTTGAAATTTAAAATATATTCTGGCACCCACAGAAAACAAAAATAAAAATAAAATAAAATTTAATAATCAATCTGACATTAGGGGTAATCATGTACAAGGTTTCTATCCCTGTCTTACTTGTAAATTTTGTGAACATTCAATTAAAAGTAAAGAGTTTAAATCAAATGTGACAGGGAAAACATACAAAATTAAAGATCTAATCAGATGTTCAGATAGCTGTATAATTTATATTATCCAGTGTAAATGTGGGTTGCAGTACGTTGGTGAGACCTCAAGACCCCTACGCACCCGCATTAGGGAACATCCTAGATCACAAAAAAGGAATGCTAATTGTTGGGGGTGACCTAAATACTCCATTAGACATGAGAATAGATACACATGGCAACTGTTCTCACATACCGAACAAAGACATTAAAAGCATCAACAATCAAATACATACTCTAGCTATCCATGATGTATGGTGCACCTTCCACCCCACAACTCTTGATTACACTTTTTATTCACATCCACATAACTCATACTCACGTATTGATTATATATTAACTGACGCATTTACATTATCCCTGGACAAAAGTATTCACATTCACCCAATTACATGGTCAGACCATGCTCCTGTATCCTGCACTGTCAACTGGCCTGAAAAACCAATAGCACCTTTCCAGTGGAAACTGGATGATTTCCTCCTAGATAACCCGATTGTTAGCCAAGAAATAGAAAATTTTTTAACAGAATACTTCCTTCACAATGACAAAACTGACACTTCTGAATTTAACATATGGGAAGCACATAAGTGTGTCCTGAGAGACGAATTTATTAAATACAAAGCCAACTTAACTAAGCAACATAGGCGCAAAATTGAACACCTCTTGGATAAAATATGTGCACTGGAACTAACACATAAGCAGTCACCTAAAAATGACTCGCTACTGGCAGAGTTATAAACCACTAGGACAGAACTTAATGAACATATGCAATATGAATATCAGAAACAAGCGTTCACTCTTCAGCAAAAATTTTATGAACAAGGGAATAAATCAGGCAAACTATTAGCTAGAATAATCTGTAGGAAACAACTCAAATCACACATATATGTAGTTAAAAATAAGGAAGGAACGGAAAAAAAAGATAGTTTGACCATAGTCCTGGATATGCATCACTCTATGACATATCCAGGACTATGCCCCAACCAAACACTAAAGAAAACAAAAGAAACAAAATGACCCATTACCTAGAAGATGTAGATATACCCAGTCTCACAGAGGAACAGTCCCATAAATTAGACTCCCCAATTGAGATTAATGAAATAACAACAGCCATTAAAAACTTACCCACTGGGAAAAGCCCGGGCCCAGAAGGATTCAGCTCTAAATATTACAAAAAAATTCTCCCATAACCTAGCCCCCAGATTACACAAAATATTTAACGCCTTGAAGGAAGAGAAAGGCTTTCCAAACTCCATGTTGGAAGCCCACATCATGGTAATACCAAAACGAGGGAAATCTCCTAATACCCCGCAGAATTTCAGCCCTATCTCCCTCTTAAACACAGACATCAAAATATTAGCAGACAGACTGAACCTATTACTCAACCAAATTATATCTCTGGACCAGGTCGGCTTTATCCCCAACAGAGAGGCTAGGGATAACAACTTGAAGGTCAATCAGCTCATAGCTTACTCTCAAGCCAATCACATCCCACTCTCTCTCATTTCCACTGATGCTGAAAAGGCTTTTGACAGGGTGGACTGGAATTTTCTCAGGGCCGCCCTGTCCAAATTCAATATTGGCCAGCTATTTATAAACAAAATTATGTCTTTATATCCATGTCTAGAATTAAAGGTAACTCTATCTTATCGGGAACCCTTTCACATCAGAAACGGCACTCGCCAGGGGTGCCCATTGTCACCCATTTTATTTGCCCTATCCATAGAAATCCTTGCACACAAAATCCGGGTAAATCCCCAGATAAAAGGTATCCACACAACGCACGCTGAATACAAACTGGCAATACCATCACAGACTTAGAAAATTCATTAACCCCCTGAAGGAAGAGTTCAAGGAATACGGTCATTATTCCAACTTTCATTTAAACCTAAGTAAGTCAGAAATATTAAACATTAACACCCCGGCCCATACCATGGAAGAATGAAAAGAATCCTGCCCCCTTCACATTCAGAGTACACAATTAAAGTACTTAGGCATATACCTGACTTTGGACATACAGACCTCATTCTTGGCAAATTATAAAGCGTTGCAAGCAGACATCATTAGGTATCTGTATTGCTGGAAAAATAAACCTCTATCGTGGATTGGCAGAATTCATGTAATAAAGATGAACATCCTGCCCAGGATTGTTTTACTGGCTATAAATAGCCAACTTTTGAATATTTCGAGAGCTTGAAAAAGACCCTTAGCGGGTTGAAACGGTTGCTCTGTTCCTTTAAGTGTTGTGTCCCTCTAAGGCTTCCGTAGGATCTGACTTTGGCTACCTGCTTGCAAAGGTGATTTTGGATGAATACTTTGTTCCCACTCATCGCCATATTGAAACGAGAGAGGGATCCATTCGCCGCATCACCGACTCCGGTGTAAGTAAAAGTGTTGACCTTTAATTGGAGCCTTTTCTGCCGTTTCATCGGTTCCTTATCTCGTTCCAGCTTGACCTGAAAATCCTATCTCGAGCTTGACAAGATTATTTCTTCTGATGACCAATTGGATTTATCCGACTTCATATTGCCTCAGAAAGATTCTTATGTGATGTTTGCTTTTCTAGTAATAGTTGCAAATTGTATACTACACTTGTAACTGCGCCTGATCAACGCAATTGCCACTTTGTATTTTATAATTTTTATTCTTTTGTCTTTTATATATGTTCACTTCAGATATTGTCATTAAATTTATGCAGAATCTGCACATTTTATAAATTTGTGTCACATTCACTTCATTTGATATAATTATTTGTTGCATTTTATATTTGCACATTAGTTTCACTTAATAAGTTAGTTTATATTCACAACGCTATTTTAAGCTTTTTTAGCACCTATGACACCAGAATTTTTTGGTTTCTTTTAGTGACCAAATTATTCTAATTTATTCACTTTGTTTATATAGAGGTTTGAGAGTCATCTTGTTTTCATAGGTTTAATAGAGTTTCACAGTAACCAATACACCTTTTTAAACACACATATCCAGACCCACACAATGCCTGCTGCAGGTAGAACACAGTCTATCACATTCACCACTATAAATGTCTAATGTCTAATGTATAATACTCACAGACTTGCACAAACAAAACTGCACAATCATACTTCTCCAAGAAACACATTTTTAAAAAGGCAAGGAACCGCACTGGCTTCACCACAAATACCCTACTGCATTTTTTGCCTCAGGTCCTACAAAAAAAGAAACGGAGTAGGCATACTAATTAGAAGGGACATACCTTTCCAAAAGCTGCAACTAGAGCAGGATTCAGAAGGTAGACTGCTGATATTGATGGGACTGTTATATAATAGACCTATCACGTTAGTCAATGCTTATTTCCCTAATCGGGCACAAAAAACATCCTATCTCCCTCTTAAACACAGACATCAAAATATTAGCAGACAGACTGAACCTATTACTCAACCAAATTATATCTCTGGACCAGGTCGGCTTTATCCCCAACAGAGAGGCTAGGGATAACAACTTGAAGGTCAATCAGCTCGTAGCTTACTCTCAAGCCAATCACATCCCACTCTCTCTCATTTCCACTGATGCTGAAAAAGCTTTTGACAGGGTGGACTGGAATTTTCTCAGGGCCGCCCTGTCCAAATTCAATATTGGCCAGCTATTTATAAACAAAATTATGTCTTTATATCCATGTCTAGAATTAAAGTTAACTCTATCTTATCGGGAACCCTTTCACATCAGAAACGGCACTCGCCAGGGGTGCCCATTGTCACCCATTTTATTTGCCCTATCCATAGAAATCCTTGCACACAAAATCCGGGTAAATCCCCAGATAAAAGGTATCCACACAACGCACGCTGAATACAAACTGGCAATACCATCACAGACTTAGAAAATTCATTAACCCCCTGAAGGAAGAGTTCAAGGAATACGGTCATTATTCCAACTTTCATTTAAACCTAAGTAAGTCAGAAATATTAAACATTAACACCCCGGCCCATACCATGGAAGAATGAAAAGAATCCTGCCCCCTTCACATTCAGAGTACACAATTAAAGTACTTAGGCATATACCTGACTTTGGACATACAGACCTCATTCTTGGCAAATTATAAAGCGTTGCAAGCAGACATCATTAGGTATCTGTATTGCTGGAAAAATAAACCTCTATCGTGGATTGGCAGAATTCATGTAATAAAGATGAACATCCTGCCCAGGATCCTATATCTACTACAGACCCTGCCTATCCCCCTACCCAAAAACTTTATCACACAAATGAAAAAAAACATAGAACAGTTCATATGGGGCTCTATCAAAACGAGAATTCCAAGACAGACCCTATACAGGACCAGAGACAGTGGGGGACTTGGCGTGCCAAATCTGGAGAGATATAGACTCACAACAATTATACAAAGACTTACAGACTGGTGCCACAACTCTATTCACAAACAGTGGATACACCTGGATAGGGAGATACTTAAGATTGCTAATGTAGGTTATTTGAGATGGCTTCAACCAGCTGACAGACCAAAGGTGATACAAGACTACCCTCTTCTCTTGGAATTCTTCTCTCAGTGGGACAAGCTGGTTACAACCAGCATCCATATCTCATCCACACCATCACAATTGACTCCATTAGTTAACAACCCTGATATGCCCTTCCTCCCCCCCTTGCCAATATACACCACAATACACCCCCACAATACCAACACACACTTGGAACAATATCACCAAAAATGGAAAACTTGTCTCTAGACCGGAACTTAGTGAAAAAGAGTTATGGTTTCCCTCCTCTTGGAATTCTTACACACAGCTATCTCACTACTTTAGTTCCCACAAACGCAAGTGTAATCTTACTAGACCTCTTACAGTGTATGAATCTTTGTGTGCTTTACCATTCATACCCCGCCACACAATTTCCACCATATATAAGACTTTATCAAGTGCAGGACCAGATGACCTCCCCGCATACTGTCACAAATCACACAGAAATCTGGGCATGACAATAGATAATAAAGAGTGGGAGAAAGCATTTAGACACCACAAAAGAACCTCAGTCTCTGCAAAGATCATTAACTAAAAGTTCTTGGCCAGGTGGTACCTCACTCCGCAGAGGTTGCACAGGATATTTAGACATGCGAGTAACATGTGCTGGCGGAACTGTGGGGAGACCGCTGATCTTCTACACATATGGTGGGCTTGCCCTATACTAGACTCATTTTGGGACCAGGTCATAACACACATGAACAACACGCTCTCATCCCAAATCCCACGGGATCCACGTATCCTACTATTGCTTGGTCTACCAGATCTCAGGGATGAGGCTAAAATGTCTCTAAGTACATAATGATAAGCAGCGCAAAAACATTAATACCACAGAGGTGGAAAACTCAAAAGGTACCCTCCCTGAACATGTGGATAGACCAAGTAAATGTACTATTAGCACTGGAAAGATACCATTTCCTTTGGACGGGAAAGATAGTTACACATGAACTCATGCTTATGAGATGGAATGCTTCCAAGATCACATAATCCGACAGGCAGACTCAATAATGTATAAGAAAAAGAAGCACAGAGGCGCCAACATGGCCTAGTAACGTCACGGCAGTCGGATACAAAACATCAGCAGGATAGGAAATATACTCACAAACGTGGCGCACCCAAATGGTGCTATTGTGGCAGCCTGGAACTTCAAACAGTGGTCCAGCTCACTGGTATCTCCAGTCAGATAAAGATGATCCTTGGCTGGGGCCTATCCTATGATGCCTATAAGGGCAAAAAAGTCACACACATAGCCCAGTAACGTTTGTAACACAAACAAAAGACAGTTTGGAGCACCAAAAAGCGAGTGAAAAACAAAAATTTTTATTTATTTATAACAATAGGGTTACATAACCCCAGGGTAAGAGTGTAAAAACAATATAATGAAAACAGAGATCAAAAAGGCTGACCGGTTTCGGCGTGTGCCTTAATCCTAGCCTGCTTAAAAGTGTTAATAAGATTCACAGCTTAAAAACCCACCTCTGTGTTTCAATTGGGTGTGAGAAATTCACACCTCTCTCTTAGTTAACCAATGTTCAACTTCCCAATTTATCAGACACCTGTGTTACCTACTGACTTCACTACTGTGAATGTTTTAAGAGTCACTAGGTTCCTTCTCACCCACAACTATTTCCTGTTTGAGGGGGAGTTCTTTCTCCAGAGGCGGGGGACGGCTATGGGGGCCAAGTTTGCCCCCTCGTACGCCAACCTATTTATGGGTTGGTGGGAGCTCTCCCATGTCTTTGGGGAGCGGAACCCCTTCAGACAGGAGATAGTGTGGTACAGACGGTTTATAGACGACCTGTTGTTCATCTGGAAGGGATCGAGAGAAGATCTGGAAGAGTTTATCAAGGGTCTCAATCAAAACACGGTAGGGATTAGTTTCACTTCAGAGGTTCAGGAACACACAGTTAACTTTTTAGACATCACACTGAAGGGCCAGACAGGTCAGAAAATTAGGACTGAAACATATCGAAAACCGATTTCAGGCAACTCCCTCTTACATGCAACCAGCTGCCATCCAAAGAAGGTTTTTAAAGGGGTAGCAAGAGGGCAGTTTATCCGCTTAAGAAGAAATTGTACTAGTCAGCGCATATACGAAGAACAAGCGGATGAGCTCACGACTAGGTTGTTAGAAAGAGGTTACCAAAAGTCGATAGTTACTAAGGAAAGGAATTTGGTTAGTAGAATGGACAGGGCCAAATTACTTGAACAATCTAAAAGAAGGCCAAAAAACAACAAAGGGAACAGGAAGCAGCCTAGGAGAGAGTGGGAACAACTTAAAGAGGGTAACAAAATTATGTTCATAACTGAGTACTCACGACAATACCATCAGATATGCCAGATAATCAAAAATAACTATCAACTACTCTCGGCTGATGATGCATTAAAAGATACAGTGGATGAAGGCATACGATTCGCTTACAAAAGGAATCGTACGATTGGCAACTTAATAGCCCCCACTAGACTGAAGCAGGAAGAGACCAGTGGCTCAACCTGGCTGAGACTAAATGGTACATTTAGATGCAATTATCTTTCCTGCAAGGCATGTGAAAGAGTGGTAGTGGGAGATTCTTTTAGGTCTCTAGTTACAGGTGAAACTTTCCAGAAGAGACTGTGCCTAAACTGCCGGTCAAATTTCGTGGTATATCTAATATCATGCACACATTGTGCCCTCCAATATGTAGGTCTAACGACCAGGGAGGCACGAGTTAGAATAAAGGAACATCTGGCTGATATAAGAGCAGGTGAATTAACAACGCCTCTGATCAATCACTTTTCCGTGATACACCAAAAAGATCCAAGGTACTTTTCGTGGACCATCATAGAGAAGGTCCCTGTACAAAATAGAGGACTGGATAGAACACGAAAACTGGGAGAAAGGGAGGCCTTCTGGATTTTTAGGTTGAGAACCAGGTCTCCAGAGGGCCTAAATTCAGAATTCGATTTAATTAATTTTTGGTAGCTGTAGAAATTCCCTTACAATTTTATACCACACAAATAATTTCCAACCAGCACTTAAAACAATTTAAAAAGTTTATAAATATAAACCACATTAATTATAAATGCACACAACAAAAGGTAACCTTATTTAAATATAAATCTCAGTACTTGACATCCAACTAGTTGTAGAACAATGCCCACACGATTGTGAAAAGGTAACAGTGGGCATAAGCTTCTCAGAGTTCCGTTCACATAGCAGATCCATTATAGTTTTCTTAGGGATAGAAATTATCTGCTTAAATTTCATACTACTGCCAACCTCAAGTGCACAAAACCCACCACCCTCCCCCCTCCCCCCCCACAAACTCCGCTTCCACCCCCTCCCCTCCCCTTTAGCGAAACAGATGCACACTAAACAGATGGAGCTTTTTAGCCGCATCGATCAGGGTTAAACATACATTTATTGAGTGAGGGTTCTATGCTTTGAAAGGTTACTTTGGAGAAACCATGTAACTATAGGTCAGGGGTACCGCTAACACACCACCTCCACACATAGTATTAAAGTGGGAGGTGGATTAGTGCTGTGGAAGCGATGGGACATGCAAGCCTATAGGGCGGAACGGGAGGCGAGATTCATACGTCACACATGTAAACAAATACACACGCCAAGGGTGCCGCCAACACACCTCCTCCACACATATTATTAAAGTGGAAGGCGGATTAGTGCTGGGGAAGTGATGGGGCATGCAAGCCTATTGGGTGGAACTGGAGGTGTGATACATACGTCACACATGTAAACAATTACACACGCATCCTCGAACAGTTGCAATCAAATCCCCCTTTCTTGCTATAAAAGTGTGTACACAAAGGGTTGGTGGGCATTATCAGACCCAGGCAGTCTCAGGTCCCACAACTTCAACTTTTCCTTTTTGTATTCTAAAATGCTGTAACGTTCAAGATACGTAAGATATTAGACAGCATTACATACATGGAGATATGTTGGTATAAAAATGGGAAAAGTTAAAAACAAATTTAGCTTATATAAGCTACAGTTCTTATTAAAAGCAACTACAATTTGTTTCAGCAGTAAACTAGATGTGACGATGGGCACTTTTGTGCGGTCTGTGTGTTGGCAAAGGAAAGTTTACAGTTGAAACTTTAAGAGGGCTGCACAGACTTCGCCACACCTAATAACAGTAGTGAAGTCAGTAGGTAACACAGGTGTCTGATAAATTGGGAAGTTGAACATTGGTTAACTAAGAGAGAGGTGTGAATTTCTCACACCCAATTGAAACACAGAGGTGGGTTTTTAAGCTGTGAATCTTATTAACACTTTTAAGCAGGCTAGGATTAAGGCACACGCCGAAACCGGTCAGCCTTTTTGATCTCTGTTTTCATTATATTGTTTTTACACTCTTACCCTGGGGTTATGTAACCCTATTGTTATAAATAAATAAAAATTTTTGTTTTTCACTCGCTTTTTGGTGCTCCAAACTGTCTTTTGTTTGTGAGACTTGAATTGTTTGGCCATTGTGAGCACATTCAGCGAGTTTAAACACCATTCAATTCCCCTATTGCGGAGGTTTAGCAATTCCCAGCTTGGATACTCACCAGCATCACAAGAATATCAACAACACCACTTGGATACAAGAGAAAGATCAACCTAAACAGGACTGTGGTGAGTTTTCTTTGCAATACAATCAAAAGTGATATTACTTGACTGCATTGGAGAGTTTCATATTCATATACACATGACATATTCATTTGAATTTGGCTATAGTCGGGGGAGATTGGGGTGACCCGCTGACATAGCAAGTTTGTGAACTTTTGTTTGCTCTATCAAGCTGCCGGTGCAATTGTGATTTATTGTTATTTTTGCATATGAAATAGCACACTCCGTACACACCCAACCAAGCATTCCCCACTCTTCACTGACAGTAACGTTTGTACACCAGATAAGAAAGGATTCAAGGTTATATTTACAGGAAACAAAGCACCACCAGGTGCAATATCAGCAGTACTGGGACCTCTCAGCCGCCCAGTGGACTGTGGAATCCAATTAGCAGGATGCAGAAAATCACCACTTAGGAAGATAAGACTAGCAGAAAAAAATATATATATACACACACACTCTGCCCCCAACAGGAGCAGAATAAATGTGAAAAAGCAAGTGTATATTTAAAAACTTTTATTTAAAACAGCGACATGTTTCTCAGCCACCACAGGGCTGTTTCCTCAGGCTATGTTAAAATGTTAACAACACTTGCTTTATAAAGACAATAGAACACATGAAACTAAATCTGATAGGATAATTAATTTCTAAAGTGTGAGCATCTGTTGCACAGGTCAGCAGTTGGTAGGCATGGAAACCCCTACATACAAAGCTCTCATATGTAACACAAACCATTTTGAGCAAATCCCAAATAAATATAAATATCTCTGTATCAACCTCCATACCATTGCCAACCTATAATAGACAATAGCAATAACCTTGTGACCCTTCAGATTGATATTAAAAATAGATAATACAAAATATAAAAAATAAAAAAACAGTAATATAACAATCACAATAAAAACATTTGTTATGCACCTCAAAATAAAATAATCACAATATGTACAACAATATAATATACCCACATAAAAAACATATAAGCAAATTACATATATTTTAATAGTCTCTATTCTACATGTAATCACTTGTTATGCCTGACCAAATGTATGTTTTATAACACAATACATCTATATTTTTCATTTAGTATTACAGACCTTACTTAGTGTTATATCTACATTGTAACCTCATTTGAAGTGTGACATTTATTTCTTTACCCTAACGAAAATAACAATAGTAATCTTATTCGTAACTGAAAAGATAATGTGATGATATTTGAACACTTTTCACAATTTTCACAAGTGTATCTGCTCTCATCTCCAGATCGTATCACTTACTTAGGTAGTGTATAAGTATAAAACTCACGGGCTGTGTGTGCACTTTATTCCAGTTATGATTGTTACATTTTGCTGTTGATCGATAAAGTACTAGTGATCTGTCAGTTTGTTTTGATAACAATAGATTGTATGTTAGCGGCAATTCCTAAAGCTTCCGCCCACCCACGTCACCATAGAGGTGATTTCTGTCTGTATCTCGATAGGCTAACAGCCTTCACGTCGAGGGGCGTATTGATTAACGCCCTCGTGAGTCATCTCTCCCAGTGTAGCTTCCATTGGACCTAAGTCTGTGCCAAGCTTCCAGAAACCTCCAATCAAAGAGAAGAGCGGAGCTTAAGGAGAGCGAAATATAGCCACCACCCTCATGCAGATGCTGCGCGGCCCCTAAGATCAAAGTAAAAGCACAGAACCGAGACTATATCCAACATCACTCTGTCTCAATGACTCCATAAGGATGCCCATATGTACGTACATAGCAGCCTACATGCAGCTATCATATCAATGTATGTGTAAAAAAATAATAATAAATATATAATAAATAAGTTATTGCCTTAAGTGCAACCCTATAACAAATAATTATTACTAGTAGATGTGTCAACATAAATATGTAAATAAATTTACTAAGAGGGAATCTCAACCCAATATATAATTAAGCTTTTATATGTTAATCTAAAACACATAAGCCATACCGATTATTCCATTGTAAGACAGTTTAGACCTTTTGGGAAAAAATATATAACAACAATAACTAACTAATGTTAATCCCTAACTGTGATATCACATTACAACCCACCACCCACATACCCCTAATCTAACCCAAACCCCCCTTAAATAAACCTAACACTAAGCCCCTGAAGATCTTCCTACCTTGTCTTCACCATGCCAGGTATCACCGATCGTTCCAGGCTCTGAAATCTTCATCCAAGCCCAAGCGGGGGCTAGACATCCATCATCCGGCTGAAGTCTTTTATCAAGCGACGGCTGAAGAGGTCCAGAAGAGGCTCTTCTTCCGACGACTTCCCGACAAATGACTGTTCCTTTAAGGGACGTCATCCAAGATGGCGTCCCTCGAATTCCGATTGGCTGATAGGATTCTATCAGCCAATCGGAATTAAGGTAGGAAAATTCTGATTGGCTGATGGAATCAGCCAATCAGAATCAAGTTCAATCCGATCAGCCAATAGAATGCGAGCTCAATCTGATTGGCTGATTGGATCAGCCAATCGGATTGAACTTGATTCTGATTGGCTGATTCCATCAGCCAATCAGAATTTTCCTACCTTAATTCCGGTTGGCTGATAGAATCCTATCAGCCAATCGGAATTCGAGGGATGCCATCTTGGATGACGTCCCTTAAAGGAACCGTCATTCATTGGGAAGTCGTCGGTGAAGATGGATGGATCCGCGCTGGAGGTCATGAAGATCAGCCGGTCGTCATCGGATTGAAGAACATAGAAGATGCGGCTTGGAAGAAAATGTTTGCCGGTCCAGATGTCCTCTTCTGCCCGCTTGGATCAAGACTTCAGCCGGAGGATGGACGTCACTCTTCAGCCCCCGCTTGGGCTTGGATAAACACTTCCGAGGCTTGGATCAAGACTTCCGAGGACGGATCGGTGAACCTGGCATGGTGAAGATAAGGTAGGAAGATCTTCAGGGGCTTAGTGTTAGGTTTATTTAAGGGGGGTTTGGGTTAGATTAGGGGTATGTGGGTGGTGGGTTGTAATGTTGGGGGGGTATTGTATGTTTTTTTTACAGGCAAAAGAGCTGAATTCTTTGGGGCATGGCCCGCAAATGGCCCTTTTCAGGGCTGGTAAGGTAAAAGAGCTTTGAACTTTTAAATTTAGAATAGGGTAGGGCATTTTTTTATTTTGGGGGTCTTTGTTATTTTATTAGGGGACTTAGAGTAGGTGTAATTAGTTTAAAATTGTTGTAATATTTTTCTAATGTTTGTAAATATTTTTTATTTTTTGTAACTTAGTTCTTTTTTATTTTTTGTACTTTAGTTAGTTTATTTAATTGTAGTTATTTGTAGGTATTTTATTTAATTTATTTATTGATAGTGTAGTGTTAGGTTTAATTGTAACTTAGGTTAGGATTTATTTTACAGGTAATTTTGTAATTATTTTAACTATTTTAGCTATTAAATAGTTATTAACTATTTAATAGCTATTGTACCTGATTAAAATAAATACAAAGTTGCCTGTAAAATAAATATTAATCCTAAAATAGCTACAATATAATTATAATTTATATTGTAGCTATATTAGGGTTTATTTTACAGGTAAGTATTTAGCTTTAAATAGGAATAATTTATATAATAAGAGTTAATTTATTTAGTTAGATTTAAATTATATTTAACTTAGGGGGGTGTTAGGGTTAGACTTAGCTTTAGGGGTTAAAACATTTATTAGAATAGCGGTGAGCTCCGGTCGCCAGATTAGGGGTTAATGTTTGAAGTTAGGTGTCGACAATGTTAGGGAGGGCAGATTAGGGGTTAATACTATTTCTTATAGGGTTATTGAGGCGGATTAGGAGTTAATAACTTTATTATAGTAGCGGTGCGGTCCGCTCGGCAGATTAGGGGTTAATAAGTGTAGGTAGGTAGCGGCGACGTTGGGGGGGGCAGATTAGTGGGTAATAAATATAATATAGGGGTCGGCGGTATTAGGGGCAGCAGATTAGGGGTACATAGGGATAACTTAGCTGGCGGCGATGTACGGAGCGGCAGATTAGGGGTTAAAAAATTTAATAGAGTGGCTGCGATGTGGGGGGACCTCGGTTTAGGGGTACATAGGTAGTTTATGGGTGTTAGTGTACTTTAGAGCACAGTAGTTAAGAGCTTTATAAACCGGCGTTAGCCCAGAAAGCTCTTAACTACTGACTTTTTTCTGCGGCTGGAGTTTTGCCGTTAGATTTCTAACGCTCACTTCAGCCACGACTCTAAATACCGGCATTAGAAAGATCCCATTGAAAAGATAGGATACACAAATGGCGTAGGGGGATCTGCGGTATGGAAAAGTTGCAGCTGGAAAGTGAGCGTTAGACCCTTTCCTGACTGACTCCAAATACCAGAGGGTGGTAAAAACCAGCGTTAGGAGCCTCTAACGCTGGTTTTGACGGCTACCGCCCAACTCTAAATCTAGCCATAAGTAAGGTCTGTAATACTAAAGGAAAAATATAGATCTATTGTGTTATAAAACATACATTTGGTCAGGCATAACAAGTGATTACATGTAGAATAGAGACAATTAAATTATATGTATTTTGCTATGTGGGTATATTATATTATTGTACATATTGTGATTATTTTATTTTGAGGTGCATAACAAATGTTTTTATTGTGATTGTTATATTACTGTTTTTTTATTTTTTATATCAATCTGAACGGTCACAAGGTTATTGCTATTGTCTATTATGGGTTTGCAATTGTATGGAGGTTGATACAGAGATATTTATATTTATTTGGGATTTGCTCAAAATGGTTTGTGTTACATATGAGAGCTTTGTATGTAGGGGTTTCCATGCCTACCAACTGCTGACCTGTGCAACAGGTGCTCACACTTTAGAAATTAATTATCCTATCAGATTTAGTTTCATGTGTTCTATTGTCTTTATAAAGCAAGTGTTGTTAACATTTTAACATAGCCTGAGGAAACAGCCCTGTGGTGGCTGAGAAACATGTCGCTGTTTTAAATAAAAGTTTTTAAATATACACTTGCTTTTTTCACATTTATTCTGCTTCTGTTGGGGGCAGTGTGTGTGTGTGTATATATATATATTTTTTTCTGCTAGTCTTATCTTCCTAAGTGGTGATTTTCTGCATCCTGCTAATTGGATTCCACAGTCCACTGGGCGGCTGAGAGGTCCCAGTATTGCTGATATTGCACCTGGTGGTGCTTTGTTTCCTGTAAGTATAACTTTGAATCCTTTCTTATCTGGTGTACAAACGTTACTGGGCTATGTGTGTGCCTTTTTTGCCCTTATAGGCATCATAGGATAGGCCCCCGCCAAGGATCATCTTTATCTGGCTGGAGATACCAGTGAGCTGGACCACTGTTTGAAGTTCCAGGCTGCCACAATAGCACCATTTGGGTGCGCCACGTTTATGAGTATATTTCCTATCCTGCTGATGTTTTGTATCAGACTGCCGTGACGTTACTAGGCCATGTTGGCGTCTCTGTGCTTCTTTTTCTTATAGATCACGCTACACCAGGATGACCGTCCTATGACAGAGAGCTGCCTTCTATCTTTTGGATCATTCTTTGTGCGGACATTTTGTTATTTGAATATACCAATATCATCTGGGTCCACTTGTGAGCATATCATCTCTAATAATCTGATATAAGTGTGCTAGGTTTATTGTATATTCTCTTAATTATCTGTATAATTCTACTTACCTGTTTGCTGCATATTGTTAGCGCCCCCTAGGAGTGTGGTGTATATTTTGTATGCACCACCCTCCTTATATCTTTTGCAGACTCAATAATGTAGCAACTTGTAACACAAAACTTTACTGAACTCCTACCTCAAGCCTAACCCACTCCCCACATTGCCTGTGCACTCCCCCCAGTCCCCCCTCCTCCTCCCGCCCTTGCCCGACAATTTCAACGAAATGTCAAACTGGGTAAGGAAGTATATTGGTGTCTTAACAGTAAACTCTATGTTTGATGGATCTTGTGTAACCCCAGCCACCCAGATCCTCATCTTCTCTGATGTTGAATTTTCACATACTTACCTTTGCATTTAAAGACTTTAAAGTGTTGGTCAGCCACCTACCTTAGCCCACATTGCCATAGAATACAGAATCCTCCAGCAGGAACAATCGTTAAGGAACTTTTGAGGCATGCCTTCCGCCCCATCAGGGGCCATGGACTTTATCACTCTCAAGGCGTAGGGTGGCTGGCAGACTGAACTTATATCTTATAGGATAATAACCCTACCTTCCAATGTTTTAAGTACAACAGTATAGAGTACTTTCTCTTATTTTTTCTTATTCTGTATTGTATTTATTATCTCAATAAAAGAAATTAAAAAAAATAAAATAATAATAATAATTTCAAGGGGAAGAATTCAATATCACATATCACTGTTGTGCGTCTATAGATACGCTGTTTGAACATGTAATTTGGATACAAACCTGGAAAATCATCGGAATCACAAGGGACATCAAGACCTTCTACTATTTCGTTCCCCAATCGAGACAATATACAACGTTCATAGTTGAGAAGATCGGATTCCATTGCTGGGCCACCGCCTGTCACCCTAGCTGCTTTTTTTTCTTTGGCATATTTGGACTTTGTAATCCTTTTAATGTCAGAGAAACGCTTTTTGCAACTATCGACATTTTTTGGAAAACGTGATACTGCTGAAACAGTACGACTAAACTTCTTTTGGCTATGTGTGGTAAGTTAACCCTCTGCTTATGGCCTAGAAGAACATCATAATGCTCTAGTACCCTCTCTACTAGAACTTCATTTTGTTCTAAAGTAAATTGGACATTACGTCCACTTTTGGTTCTTCCAGCTTCACTAGCTGCCATCTTGTCGCAATAAAGAATATCAGAAAAATTAAGTATTAGGCGTATGGTAACATTCGCACCATAATGATGTATTACATTCATTTTAATATCACATGTAACTAACGTACGCTTAGTTATTTGCTTGATCATATTGAATGCTTCATAAATTGGAACAATTGGGGAATGAAATTTATCATAAATACGATGATATTCGCTTTGTATATGACGTGAACAATTACGGATTAAAATTTGATAAATATACACTAATCAAGTTAATATGGAGGGTGCAAATAATGGCGTTAAAATTGGCGCTCGTAATTGCGTGATAATTCACATTGTAATACATTTTGCCCACAGTGTCATGTTGGCACTGAAAGATAAACAAGTGGACCCATGAAATGTAACGGTTGTCTACATAGAGTGATCAGGCCTAAGGTTTATGGAATAAACCATTTACAGATTGACATAAAATAACAATTATATGACCTAACATGTTCAACGATGTAATAGTAGACGGGGGCAAAATCCAGGAGCAGGACATCTATATCAAAACATTCTTGTTGTACTTGTAAAGCCAGAGAAAGTATAAGAGATACAAAAGGATGTGAGAAACAGGGTGCAAAAACAAACACATCCTTTGTTGCAGTCTGAGTAAGGACCACCAATGAAATTTGATGTATTTGCAAAATGATTTCACTAAACAGAAACCTAGAGGAGATATGTACAAAGATTGAGAAAACAGATATATTTAATGGGAGGTTTGGAGTTGGCAGGAAAAAAAACTGTGTTCTGCTAAGGAATCTGTAAATATATATACTGTAAATTTCTCCTGGGAATTTAGTCGGTTAAGTGCATGTCTTTTAAGATGCAAACCTTCCAGACATGA
Source organism: Bombina bombina (assembly GCF_027579735.1). Classification (NCBI taxonomy): domain Eukaryota; kingdom Metazoa; phylum Chordata; class Amphibia; order Anura; family Bombinatoridae; genus Bombina; species Bombina bombina. The sequence goes on from NC_069502.1 coordinate 210,366,045, forward strand.
GACCCAAAATAAAATGTATTTTTTTTTCCAGTTTACTTCTATTATAAAATGTGCATAATTATCTAGGTATCCATCCTTTGTTGAAGGAGCATTGATGCACTACTGGGAGACAGCTAGTGGCATATCCTTACAGATACCAATTAGAATCTAGCTCATAGTAGTGCATTGCTTCAATGCCTAGGCATGTTTTTCAGCAAAAGATTCCAAGAGAAAAATGCAAAGTAGATAATAGGAGTCTATTGAAAAGTTGTTTAAAAATGACATACTCTGTATATCTGTCTTAAACTGGCCATAGCAAAGATGAACAACACCCAAGAGGCATGTGTCCACGGACTATGAAACAATGCAATTCCATACATTGCCCTAAAGGAATATTTCCTTTAAAATGCTACCAACCAACTCAACCCCACGACTATGGGCTAGATTATAAGTGGAGTGCTATTTAGTGCTCCTGCTACAGCGTTAACTTTGCTAGATGGAGGCTTTTTGTGTGTGTCGGGTGGCGATCATGTTTAAAGTTCAAAGTAAAATGTTTGTATGCAAGTGTTAACCCAACACACATAAAATAAATATATATAAGAACCATGTTATCTTCTTCTCACATAGATTCCAATGAAGGACAAAAACTGCAAAAAAAAAAAAAACGCCCCAAAAACACCCACACTCGCACTCTAACCCAACCGTATATATATTCAAAAGTGCTAAACATGACATTAAATACTAATATTTCACATTTCAATGTTCTTCACATTTCTGTATATATCTATCTATACATGTATATATACATGTATATCTATTCCTATAGATATATAGGTATAGATATCTATTTTACATGAACAGTATATATATATATATATATATATATAATGCATGAACAGTATTATATATATATATATATATATATATATATATATATATATATATATGTTACGGGTAAACCTTACATTACCCAAGCGGCTGTTGGTAAAGCAATACAATGTAAATCCCCCATCAACACTATTTTGGTCTGAGGACGGGGGAGACCCCGAAAACGTTTACTAATAAACGGCTTAACTAACGGAGAGTGCCTTCTTTGGTTTGTTGATATTGAGTGTTTGGAAGCGCACCCCGGCAGCTGTATGAGAAAAGTGTGCTGGTTCCCTGCTTGTGCCTATATAAATATATATATATATATATATGTTACGGGTAAACCTTACATTACCAAAGCGGCTGTGGGTAAAGCAATACAATGTAAATCCCCCATCAACACTATTTTTTTTATATCTGAGGTTCAAGGAATACGCCCTGACGATCCTCTGGCATCCACCCCAAGCAAACCTTTGCTTTGTTTACCTTGAACCCCCCAGGCGGAGGCAAAAAAGATAGTGAAGATGTGTGAATTACAGTGCATCGTATATATGTTTGATGCAGTTACTCAATCCACTCTGAAAAGGTTTTATCATGTTACATCAGACTTTACCCACAGCCGCTTGGGTAATGTCAGGGTTACCCGGGTAATGATAGGATTACCCAATTTCTTACTTTAACTGCAATATATACATATATATATATATATATATATATATATATATATATATATATATATATATATATATATATATATATATATATATACATACATACATACAGTATATACAGGGAGTGCAGAATTATTAGGCAAATGAGTATTTTGACCACATCATCCTCTTTATGCATGTTGTCTTACTCCAAGCTGTATAGGCTCGAAAGCCTACTACCAATTAAGCTTATTAGGTGATGTGCATCTCTGTAATGAGAAGGGGTGTGGTCTAATGACATCAACACCCTATATCAGGTGTGCATAATTATTAGGCAACTTCCTTTCCTTTGGCAAAATGGGTCAAAAGAAGGACTTGACAGGCTCAGAAAAGTCAAAAATAGTGAGATATCTTGCAGAGGGATGCAGCACTCTTAAAATTGCAAAGCTTCAGAAGCGTGATCATCGAACAATCAAGCGTTTCATTCAAAATAGTCAACAGGGTCGCAAGAAGCGTGTGGAAAAACCAAGGCACAAAATAACTGCCCATGAACTGAGAAAAGTCAAGCGTGCAGCTGCCAAGATGCCACTTGCCACCAGTTTGGCCATATTTCAGAGCCGTAACATCACTGGAGTGCCCAAAAGCACAAGGTGTGCAATACTCAGAGACATGGCCAAGGTAAGAAAGGCTGAAAGACGACCACCACTGAACAAGACACACAAGCTGAAACGTCAAGACTGGGCCAAGAAATATCTCCAGACTGATTTTTCTAAGGTTTTATGGACTGATGAAATGAGAGTGAGTCTTGATGGGCCAGATGGATGGGCCCGTGGCTGGATTGGTAAAGGGCAGAGAGCTCCAGTCTGACTCAGATGCCAGCAAGGTGGAGGTGGAGTACTGGTTTGGGCTGGTATCATCAAAGATGAGCTTGTGGGGCCTTTTCGGGTTGAGGATGGAGTCAAGCTCAACTCCCAGTCCTGCTGCCAGTTTCTGGAAGACACCTTCTTCAAGCAGTGGTACAGGAAGAAGTCTGCATCCTTCAAGAAAAACATGATTTTCATGCAGGACAATGCTCCATCACACGCGTCCAAGTACTCCACAGCGTGGCTGGCAAGAAAGGGTATAAAAGAAGAAAATCTAATGACATGGCCTCCTTGTTCACCTGATCTGAACCCCATTGAGAACCTGTGGTCCATCATCAAATGTGAGATTTACAAGGAGGGAAAACAGTACACCTCTCTGAACCTCTCTGAACAGTGTCTGGGAGGCTGTGGTTGCTGCTGCACGCAATCTTGATGGTGAACAGATCAAAACACTGACATAATCCATGGATGGCAGGCTTTGAGTGTCCTTGCAAAGAAAGGTGGCTATATTGGTCACTGATTTGTTTTTGTTTTGTTTTTGAATTTCAGAAATGTATATTTGTGAATGTTGAGATGTTATATTGGTTTCACTGGTAAAAATAAATAATTGAAATGGGAATATATTTGTTTTTTGTTAAGTTGCCTAATAATTATGAACAGTAATAGTCACCTGCACACACAGATATCCCCCTAAAATAGCTATAACTAAAAACAAACTAAAAACTACTTCCAAAACTATTCAGCTTTAATATTAATGAGTTTTTTGGGTTCATTGAGAACATGGTTGTTGTTCAATAATAAAATTAATCCTCAAAAATACAACTTGCCTAATGATTCTGCACTCCCTGTATATATATATATATATATATATATATATATATATATATATATATATATATATATATATATATATATATATATAAAGTATATTATTTGCTATGTGATGAAAGAAGAATGTAAAATATGCATTTTGTGTATTGGGTTTTACAATTTTAATTTTAACATTCATTTCATTCCTTACGTAACTTCAAAGGTTAAAAGTCTTCCTCTCCCTCCTCCACGCAGGAGCAGTCCAAGTCCACTTGGAGACACAATCAGATTTGGAATAAGGGGAAGCAATAAAAAAGCCCTCATCTGAGACTAAGTCAGCATGAAGGGTCTGCCCCTGGTCTGGGATTGGATGAAGTGGGGGGCAGACTTTCCTTGTTTCGTCAAGCATGGATACGAGATGTCCTAGATCCTTGGGCTGTGGACATAGTATCTCAGGGTTACAAAATAGAATTTAAATCTCATCCTCCCAGGGGCAGATTTCTCCTTTCAAGGTTATCTGCGGATAAGGTAAAAAGAGAGGCATTCTTAAGCTGCGTTCAGAACCTTTCCTCCCTGGGAGTGATTGTTCCAGTTCCAGTGAAGGAACAGGGTCTAGGATTCTATTCAAATTTTTTTGTGGTTCCCAAAAAAGAGGGAACTTTCCGACCCATTTTAGACCTAAAGTGTCTCAACAAGTTTCTCAGGGTACTGTCCTTCAAAATGGAAACCATTACTTCTATTCTTCCTTTGATCCAAGAGGGTCAGTTCATGATGACCATAGACCTGAAGGACACATATCTTCATGTTCCCATCCACAGGGAACATCACCAGTTCCTGAGTTTCTCTTTTCTAGACAAGCACTTTCAGTTTGTTGCTCTTCCATTTGGCCTTGCCACAGCTCCCAGAATTTTTTCAAAGGTTCTGGGGGCTCTTTTGGCAGTTGTCAGGTCTCAGGGAATTGCGGTGGCGCCTTACCTGGATGACATATTGGTTCAGGCGCCATCTTTTCAACAAGCAAACTCTTTTCTACTTTTCCACGAATAGAAACTGAATCTGGAGAAGAGTTCCCTTGTTCCAGCTTCACGGGTGTGTTTCTTAGGGACTATCATAGATTCCCTATTTATGAAGATTTTTTTGACGGAGGTCAGAAAATCCAAACTTCTCTCTTCTTGCCTCTCGCTACAGTCTACTGTTTGGCCATCAGTGACTTAATGGATGGAGGTAATTGGCCTGATGGTCGCTTCCATGGACATCATTCCCTTTGCTTTATTCCATTTGAGAGCTCTGCAGTTATGCATGCTCAGACAATGGAACAAAGACCATTCAGATCTTTCTCAGAGGATAGATCTGGACCAGTTGACAAGAGACTCTCTTTCGTGGTGGATTTCTCAGGATCAGCTTTCAAAGGAAGCACATGCTTCCGGAGACCCTCCTGGGTGATTTTGACCACGGAAGCCAGCCTGCTAGGCTGGGGAGCAGTCTGGGACTCGTTAAAGGCTCAGGGCCTATGAACTCGGGAGGAGTCTTCTCTCCCCATAAACATCTGGGAGTTGAGAGCAATCTTCAATGCCTTGATGGCTTGGCCTCAATTATCCTAAGCCCAGTTTATCAGGTTCCAGTTGGACAACATCACCTCAGTGGCTTACATCAACCACCAGGGAGGAACTCGGAGTTCCTTAGCAATGAAGGGGGTAGCTCGGTTTATTCTGTACGTGGAAGCTCACGATTGTCTACTATCTGCCATCCACTTTCCAGAAGTGGACAACTGGGAGGCGGATTTTCTGAGCAGCCAGACTTTTCATCCTGGTGTGTGGGCTCTCCATCAGGAGGTTTTCTCCAGCTTAACCCTCAAATGGGGAGGGTGGAATTGGATCTAATGGCGTCTCGTCAGAACGCCAAGCTTCCAAGGTATGGTTCAAGGTCAAGCGATCCTCAGGCCACCTCGATAGATGCACCCTGATACCAGGCTTCAGGCTCGCAAGCCTGTTACTCGTAAAATTTACCATAGGGTATGGCGTAAATACCTTTATTGATGTGAATCGAAGGGCTACTCTTGGAGTTGGGTCAGGATTCCTAGAATTTTCTCTTTTCTCCTCGATGGTCTGGAGAAAGGGTTGTCAGTCAGTTCTCTTAAAGGTCAGATTTCTGCTTTATTTATTCTTTTACATAAGGGTCTGGCAGATGTGCCAGATGTTCAATCTGTTTGTCAGGCCCTGGTCGGAATCAGGCCTGTGTTTAAACCTGTTGCTCCTCCTTGGAGCCTTAACTTAGTTCTTAGAGTTTTGCAGCAGGCTCCGTTTGAGTCAATACATTCCATAGATATTAAGCTGTTATCTAGGAATGTTTTGTTTCTTATCACTATTTCTTCTGCTCAGAGAATTTCCGAACTCTCGGCTTTGCAGTGCGATTCGACTTACCTTATTTTTCATGCGGATAAAGCGGTCCTTCGTACTAAATTGGGGTTTCTCCCTAAGGTAGTTTTGGATAGAAATATTAATCAGTAAATTGTTGTTCCTTCTCTCTGTCCTAATCCTTCTTCTCATAAGGAATGTCTGTTGCATAACTTGGATGTTGTGCATGCTCTGTTTGCCCTGTTTGTTTGTTTCTCTGGGAAGTGTAAGAGTCAGAAGGCCACTTCTACTTCTCTTTCCCTCTGGTTGAGAAGTATGATTCGATTTGCTTATGAGACTGCTGGTCAGCAGCCTCCTGAGAAAATTACAGCTCATTTCACTAGGGCTGTCTCCTCTTCTTGGGCTTTCAAAAATGAAGCCTCTGTGGAACAAATTTACAAGGCAACAACATGGTCCTCTCTGCATACTTTTTCCAAATTTTCCAAATTTGATACTTTTGCCTCGGCTAAGGCCTCTTTTGGGAGAAAGGTTCTTCAATCAGTGGTGCCTTCTGTTTAGGTCTACCTGTCTTGTTCTCCCTCCCTGTTCATTCCGTGTCCTCTAGCTTGGGTATTGGTTCCCACTAGTAATTGGAATGACGTCATGGACTCTCCATGTCTTAGGAAAGAAAATAAAATTTAGGCTTACCTGATAAATTTATTTATTTTCGGACATGGAGAGTCCACGACCCCACACTTAGAGGTACAGTCTAGTAAAAAAAAAAAAAATTTCATTATTCAGATAGGACATGTAATTTAAATCAACTTTCCAATTTACTTTTATCATCAAATTTGCATTTTTCTTTTGGTATTCTTAGTTTAAACTAAACCTAGGTAGGCTCATATGCTAATTTCTAAGCTCTTGAGGGCTGCCTCTTATCACATGCTTTTTAAATTTATTTTCAACACAAAGAGACTGAAAGTACACGTGGGTCATATAAATAACACTGTGTTCAGGCACAGAAAGTTATTTAAGATTTAGCACAACACAATGCTAACTGCTAGACAATAGATAATAAACAGTCACAGTCATGTGATCAGGGGGTTGGAAGAAGGTTCTTAGACACTAACGGCTAGATTTAGAGTTTTGTCGGTAACGACCCGCGTATCTAACGCTGGCTTTTTTTCCCCCGCACCTTTTAAATACTGCTGGTATTGAGAGTTCACAGAAGGGCTGCGTTAGGCTCCAAAAAGGGAGCGTATAGCATATTTACCGCCACTGCAACTCTCAATACCAGCGGTGCTTACGGACGCGGCCAGCTTCAAAAACGTGCTTGTACACGATTCCCCCATAGAAAACAATGGGGCATTTTGAGCTGAAAAAAAACCAAACACCTGCAAAAAAGCAGCGTTCAGCTCCTAACGCAGCCCCATTGTTTCCTATTGGGAAACACTTCCTATGTCTGCACCTAACACCCTAACATGTACCCCGAGTCTAAACACCCCTAACCTTACACGTATTAACCCCTAATCTGCTGCCCCGCTATCGCTGACACCTGCATATTTTTTTAACCCCTAATCTGCCGCTCCGTACACCGCCGCAACCTACGTTATCCCTATGAACCCCTAATCTGCTGCCCCTAACACCGCTGACCCCTATATTATATTTATTAACCCCTAATCTGCCGCCCCCAACGTCGCCTCCACCTACCTACAATTATTAACCCCTAATCTGCCGACCGGACCTCACCGCTACTATAATAAATGTATTAACCCCTAATCCGCCTCACTCCCGCCTCAATAACCCTATAATAAATAGTATTAACCCCTAATCTGCCCTCCCTAACATCGCCGACACCTAACTTAAAATTATATTTAATTTAGGTGGGTGTTAGGGTTAAGGTTAAACTTAGCTTTAGGGGTTAATAAATTTATTAGAGTAGCGGTGAAGTCCGGTCGGCAGATTAGGGGTTAATACTTGAAGTTAGGTGTCGGCGATGTTAGGGAGGGCATATTAGGGGTTAATACTATTTATTATAGGGTTATTGAGGCGGGAGTGAGGCAGATTAGGGGTTAATACAGTTATTATAGTAGCGGTGAGGTCCGGTCGGCAGATTAGTGGTTAATAATTGTAGGTAGGTGGAGGCGACGTTGGGGGGGCAGATTAGGGGTTAATAAATATAATATAGGGGTCGGCGGTGTTAGGGGCAGCAGATTAGGGGTTCATAGGGATAACGTAGGTGGCGGCGGTGTGCGGTCGGCAGATTAGGGGTTAAAAAATTTTAATAGAGTGGCGGCGATGTGGGGGGACCTCAGTTTAGGGGTACATAGGTAGTTTATGGGTGTTAGTGTACTTTAGAGCACAGTAGTTAATGAGCTTTATGAACCGGCGTTAGCCCAGAAAGCTCTTAACTCCTGACTTTTTTCTGCGGCTGGAGTTTTGTCGGTAGATTTCTAACGCTCACTTCAGCCACGACTCTAAATATCAGCGTTAGAAAGATCCCATTGGAAAGATATGATACGCAAATGGCGTAGGGGGATCTGTGGTATGGAAAAGTTGCGGCTGCAAAGTGAGCGTTAGACCCTTACCTACAAGACTCTAAATACCAGCGGTAGCCCAAAACCAGCGTTAGGAGCCTCTAACGCTGGTTTTGACGGCTAACGCCAAACTCTAAATCTAGCCGAAAGTAATCACAGAGGTAAAAAGTATATTAAAATATCTGTGTTGGTTATGCAAAACTGGGCAAGGGGTAATAAAGGGTTTATCTATAATAAAAATTCTATTGTAGACTGTCCCTTTAAGATTAGGCAGTATTTTTTTACTAAACCTCAGGAACCTTTAAACCTTTCTGTTATCTTCTTTTTCCATTTCTCTTCTGCTGAATGACTTGGGGTTATGGGTAAGGGAAGTGACACTTAACAGCTTTGCTTGGGTGCTCTTTGACTCTCCTGCTGGCCAGGAGTGAATATCCCACTAGTAATTGGAATGACGTTGTGGACTCTCCATGTCCGGAAAGAAAGAAATTTATCAGGTAAGCATACATTTTATGTTCTGTGTGTGTGTCTGGTTTTTGTTCTTTATGTCTGTTGTAAAGCTATATTTATTTAATTTTAAAGAAACTGCTGTATTGTTTATAATAGGATAACAATGTATTTGCAATCTCATAGAATAAAGTTGTTTTATTACTGTAAAGCGAAATAAATATGACCACCTTTCTTACACTTAATACATCTGAATAACAGAAATAATTATTATTTTTAAAATAAAAAACAATTTTTCACATATTTCAAAGTGTTTTAAGCATATAACATATTAAGAAAGGAAGTTTGAGAATATCTATACGAGTTGAATTTGACTAAAGAGTTAGAAAACTAACCATCCTTAAAGGGATTATATTTATTAACCCCTAATCTGCCCCCCACAACGTCGCCTCCACCTGCCTACACTTATTAACCCCTAATCTGCCGAGCGGACCTGAGCGCTACTATAATAAAGTTATTAACCCCTAATCCGCCTCACTAACCCTATCATAAATAGTATTAACCCCTAATCTGCCCTCCCTAACATCGCCGACACCTAACTTCAATTATTAACCCCTAATCTGCCGACCGGAGCTCACCGCTATTCAAATAAATGGATTAACCCCTAAAGCTAAGTCTAACCCTAATACTAACACCCCCCTAAGTTAAATATAATTTAAATCTAACGAAATAAATTAACTCTTATTAAATAAATTATTCCTATTTAAAGATAAATACTTACCTGTAAAATAAATCCTAATATAGCTACAATATAAATTATATTTATATTATAGCTATTTTAGGATTTATATTTATTTTACAGGTAACTTTGTATTTATTTTAACCAGGTACAATAGCTATTAAATAGTTAAGAACTATTTAATAGCTAAAATAGTTAAAATAATTACAAATTTACCTGTAAAAGAAATCCTAACCTAAGTTACAAATAAACCTAACACTAGACTATCAATAAATTAATTAAATACAATTGCTACAAATAAATACAATTAAATAAACTAGCTAAAGTACAAAAAAAAAAAAACTAAGTTACAAAAAATAAAAAAATATTTACAAACATAAGAAAAATATTACAACAATTTTAAACTAATTACACCTACTCTAAGCCCCCTAATAAAATAACAAAGACCCCCCAAAATAAAAAAATGCCCTACCCTATTCTAAATTACTACAGTTCAAAGCTCTTTTACCTTACCAGCCCTGAACAGGGCCCTTTGCGGGGCATGCCCCAAAGAATTCAGCTCTTTTGCCTGTAAAAAAAAACATACAATACCCCCCCCCCAACATTACAACCCACCACCCACATACCCCTAATCTAACCCAAACCCCCCTTAAATAAACCTAACACTAAGCCCCTGAAGATCATCCTACCTTATCTTCACCCTGCCAGGTTCACCGATCCGTCCTGAAGAGCTCCTCCGATGTCCTGATCCAAGCCCAAGCGGGGGGCTGAAGAGGTCCATGATCCGGCTGAAGTCTTCATCCAAGCGGGAGCTGAAGAGGTCCATGATCCGGATGAAGTCTTCATCCAAGCGGGAGCTAAAGAGGTCCATGATCCGGATGAAGTCTTCTATCAACGGCATCTTCAATCTTCTTTCTTCCGGATCCATCTTGCAGACCTCCGACGCGGAACATCCTCTTCTCCCGACGCCTACTAGCCGAATGACGGTTCCTTTAAGGGACGTCATCCAAGATGGCGTCCCTCGAATTCCGATTGACTGATAGGATTCTATCAGCCAATCGGAATTAAGGTAGGAATATTCTGATTGGCTGATGGAATCAGCCAATCAGAATCAAGTTCAATCCGATTGGCTGATCCAATCAGCCAATCAGATTGAGCTCGCATTCTATTGGCTGTTCCGATCAGCCAATAGAATGCAAGCTCAATCTGATTGGCTGATTGGATCAGCCAATCGGATTGAACTTGATTCTGATTGGCTGATTCCATCAGCCAATCAGAATATTCCTACCTTAATTCCGATTGGCTGATAGAATCCTATCAGCCAATCGGAATTCGAGGGACGCCATCTTGGATGACGTCCCTTAAAGGAACCGTCATTCTGCAGTTGGACGTCGCCGGAAGAAGATGGGTCCGCGGTGGAGGTCTTCAGGATGGAGCCCGTCGTCATCGGATGAAGATAGAAGATGCCGCTTGGATCAAGATGGTTGCCGGTCCGGATCGCCTCTTCTTCCCGGATAGGATGAAGACTTTGGAGCCTCTTCTGGACCTCTTCAGGCACCGGATGATGGATCGCCAACCCCCGCTTGGGTTGGATGAAGATTTTGGAGCCAGGACGGATCGGTGATACCTGGTGAGGTGAAGACAAGGTAGGATGATCTTCAGGGGCTTAGTGTTATGTTTATTTAAGGGGGGTTTGGGTTAGATAAGGGGTATGTGGGTGGTGGGTTGTAATGTTGGGGGGGGGTATTGTATGTTTTTTTTTTACAGGCAAAAGAGCTGAACTTCTTGGGGCATGCCCCGCAAAGGGCCCTGTTCAGGGCTGGTAAGGTAAAAGAGCTTTTAACTTTAGTAATTTAGAATAGGGTAGGGCATTTTTTATTTTGGGGGGCTTTGTTGTTTTATTAGGGGGCTTAGAGTAGGTGTAATTAGTTTAAAATTGTTGTAATATTTTTCTTATGTTTGTAGATATCTTTTTTATTTTTTGTAACTTAGTTCTTTTTTATTTTTTGTACTTTAGCAAGTTTATTTAATTGTATTTATTTGTAGGAATTGTATTTAATTAATTTATTGATAGTGTAGTGTTAGGTTAATTGTAGGTAATTGTAGGTAGTTTATTTAATTAATTTATTGATAGTATAGTGTTAGTTTTAATTGTAACTTAGGTTAGGATTTCTTTTACAGGTAAATTTGTAATTATTTGAACTATTTTAGCTATTAAATAGTTCTTAACTATTTAATAGCTATTGTACCTGGTTAAAATAAATACAAAGTTACCTGTAAAATAAATATAAATCCTAAAATAGCTATAATATAAATATAATTTATATTGTAGCTATATTAGGATTTATTTTACAGGTTAGTATTTATCTTTAAATAGGAATAATTTATTTAATAAGAGTTAATTTATTTCGTTAGATTTAAATTATATTTAACTTAGGGGGGTGTTAGTATAAGGGTTAGACTTAGCTTTAGGGGTTAATCCATTTATTAGAATAGCGGTGAGCTCCGGTCGGCAGATTAGGGGTTAATAATTGAAGTTAGGTGTCGGCGATGTTAGGGAGGGCAGATTAGGGGTTAATACTATTTATTATAGGGTTAGTGAGGCGGATTAGGGGTTAATAACTTTATTATAGTAGCGCTCAGGTCCGCTCGGTAGATTAGGGGTTAATAAGTGTAGGCAGGTGGAGGCGACGTTTTGGGGGGCAGATTAGGGGTTAATAAATATAATATAGGGGTCGGCGGTGTTAGGGGCAGCAGATTAGGGGTACATAGGGATAATGTAGCTGGCGGCGGCGTGCGGACGGCAGATTAGGGGTTAATAAGTGTAGGTAGCTGGCGGCGACGTTGTGGGGGGCAGATTAGGGGTTAATAAATATAATACAGGGGTCGGCGGTGTTAGGGGCAGCAGATTAAGGGTACATAAGGATAACGTAGGTGGCGGTCGGCAGATTAGGGGTTAAAAAAATTTAATCGAGTGGCGGCGATGTGGGGGGACCTCGGTTTAGGGGTACATAGGTAGTTTATGGGTGTTAGTGTACTTTAGAGTACAGTAGTTAAGAGCTTTATAAACCGGCGTTAGCCCAGAAAGCTCTTAACTACTGACTTTTTTCCTGCGGCTGGAGTTTTGTCGTTAGATGTCTAACGCTCACTTCAGAAACGACTCTAAATACCGGAGTTAGGAAGATCCAATTGAAAAGATAGGATACGCAATTGACGTAAGGGGATCTGCGGTATGGAAAAGTCGCGGCTGAAAAGTGAGCGTTAGACCCTATTTTGAGTGACTCTAAATACCGGCGGTAGCCTAAAACCAGCGTTAGGAGCCTCTAACGCTGGTTTTCACGGCTACCGCCAAACTCCAAATCTAGGTCATAGATTCATACTACTAAGGTTTCTTTTGAAAACATATATAATCATTTTTAAATGCATGGCATACATTTTGTAACTTCACAGTGTCTTTTGATATACATTCTTATTGCTGTATTCATGAAAACCTCATACCTCCTTCCTTTTACTTCATTATGACTGAGTCCTAACTCTTTGCTTGTTCCCACAGAGTGCTCATACCTTCAGCCTTTCACTGTCCACTGCACATTTGAGTGTGCAAAATCCACGCCCGCAATTCCGCCGCACCTGCCCCATCCTCCTGCAGCACACCCACCAAAACATTTTTTTAAATGTGCAACACCAGTGCGGGGCCCCCTTAAGTGCACAGGCTGCACCCCCCTAAGGCTGGCCCTGCATTGAGTATGGGTATAGGATGTGCTATTTAATAATTCACTGGAAATATGAGACTGTGCGCTATACAGGGAGTGCAGAATTATTAGGCAAATGAGTATTTTGACCACATCATCCTCTTTATGCATGTTGTCTTACTCCAAGCTGTATAGGCTTGAAAGCCTACTACCAATTAAGCATATTAGGTGATGTGCATCTCTGTAATGAGAAGGGGTGTGGTCTAATGACATCAACACCCTATATCAGGTGTGCATAATTATTAGGCAACTTCCTTTCCTTTGGCAAAATGGGTCAAAAGAAGGACTTGACAGGCTCAGAAAAGTCAAAAATAGTGAGATATCTTGCAGAGGGATGCAGCACTCTTAAAATTGCAAAGCTTCTGAAGCGTGATCATCGAACAATCAAGCGTTTCATTCAAAATAGTCAACAGGGTCGCAAGAAGCGTGTGGAAAAACCAAGGCGCAAAATAACTGCCCATGAACTGAGAAAAGTCAAGCGTGCAGCTGCCAAGATGCCACTTGCCACCAGTTTGGCCATATTTCAGAGCCGTAACATCACTGGAGTGCCCAAAAGCACAAGGTGTGCAATACTCAGAGACATGGCCAAGGTAAGAAAGGCTGAAAGACGACCACCACTGAACAAGACACACAAGCTGAAACGTCTAGACTGGGCCAAGACTGATTTTTCTAAGGTTTTATGGACTGATGAAATGAGAGTGAGTCTTGATGGGCCAGATGGATGGGCCCGTGGCTGGATTGGTAAAGGGCAGAGAGCTCCAGTCCGACTCAGACGCCAGCAAGGTGGAGGTGGAGTACTGGTTTGGGCTGGTATCATCAAAGATGAGCTTGTGGGGCCTTTTCGGGTTGAGGATGGAGTCAAGCTCAACTCCCAGTCCAACTTCCAGTTTCTGGAAGACACCTTCTTCAAGCAGTGGTACAGGAAGAAGTCTGCATCCTTCAAGAAAAACATGATTTTCATGCAGGACAATGCTCCATCAAACGCGTCCAAGTACTCCACAGCGTGGCTGGCAAGAAAGGGTATAAAAGAAGAAAATCTAATGACATGGCCTCCTTGTTCACCTGATCTGAACCCCATTGAGAACCTGTGGTCCATCATCAAATGTGAGATTTACAAGGAGGGAAAACAGTACACCTCTCTGAACAGTGTCTGGGAGGCTGTGGTTGCTGCTGCACGCAATGTTGATGGTGAACAGATCAAAACACTGACAGAATCCATGGATGGCAGGCTTTTGAGTGTCCTTGCAAAGAAAGGTGGCTATATTGGTCACTGATTTGTTTTTGTTTTGTTTTTGAATGTCAGAAATGTATATTTGTGAATGTTGAGATGTTATATTGGTTTCACTGGTAAAAATAAATAATTGAAATGGGTATATATTTGTTTTTTGTTAAGTTGCCTAATAATTATGCACAGTAATAGTCACCTGCACACACAGATATCCCCCTAAAATAGCTATAACTAAAAACAAACTAAAAACTACTTCCAAAACTATTCAGCTTTGATATTAATGAGTTTTTTGGGTTCATTGAGAACATGGTTGTTGTTCAATAATAAAATTAATCCTCAAAAATACAACTTGCCTAATAATTCTGCACTCCCTGTAAATATTAACAGAGTTTCACTTGTAATCTGGGCCCTTAAACTATATCATATCATATTATTTTTTTTTATTCTGAGAACTTCTTTAAATATTTACAGCATTTGTGCAGAGAATGTGTAGCATTTATATGGTGTGTGTAGCATGTGCTTGTATAGTTTGTGCTTGTGATTGCTTGTGTAATGTGTGTTTAGTTTTTGTGTAGTATGTGTGAAGTGTTTGTCTGCATATGTGAAGTCGGTATAGTGTGTGTGTGCAGTATTTGCTTTGTGTGTAGTGTTTGTGTTATGTGTGAAGGGTTTGTGTGATGTGTGTTATTTTCAGTCTGTGCGTTGTGTAGTTATTGTGTAGTTTATGTAATGTAGTGTGTGTGCATGTGTATAGTGCATATTTATTGGTTGTGTGTAGTGTTACAGTTATGTGTGTAGTGTTTGTGTCATGCAGTAGCTCCTGTAGTTTGTTGAGTGTGTTCTAAAATTTCTCCACAGCGATAAGAGTGGCTGCTCGGTGAGTATCGCACACATTCAACAGCTGTTCAATGTTTGCGATACTCACCACGCATGTACAAGTGGCCCGACATCGCACGATCTGCTGGAAACAGCTGCATCAGAGGGTTGAGGATTTCTATAGGCAGTTGCCTTCAATGCGCATGCACGCATGACACTCAGCATGCATGCGCACGCAGCCCAACATTTCACAATCAGCTAATCAGAGGGTCGAGGATTTCTACAGGCGAGTTTCCTCCAGTGTGCATGTGTGAACTGCCGTACAATTTTAAAAAATAAACATACAATTAAAAATAAATAAATAAATAAAGAAACTATGTGAAGCAAAAATTATCAACGTTTACAGTATAGGACGGATACCATTTAACAACTTTATGTACAGTGTCATGTGGGCAGTGGGCACTGAGAGATAAACAAGTGGACCCATGAAATGTAACGGTTGTCTACATAGAGTGATCAGACCTAAGGTTTATGGAATGAACCATTTACAGATTGACATAAAATAACAATCATATGTCCTAACATGTTCAAAGATGTAAAAGTAGACGGGCAAAATCCAGGAGCAGGACATCTATATCAAAACGGTCTTGTTGTACTTGTAAAGCCAGAGAAAGTAAAAGAGATACAAAAGGATGTGAGAAACAGGGTGCAAAAACAAACGCATCCTTTGTTGCAGTCTGAGTGAGGACCCACCAATCAAATTTGATGTATTTGCAAAATGATTTCACTAAACAGAATCCTAGGGGAGATATGTACAAAGATTGAGAAAACAGATATCTATACTATAATTGCATTTGTAATGTCCGTTGCCATCTGCAGTTGCGCACACATCTTCAATGGAATGTTGGCAGTTGGCAGTGCGTGCAGCAAAAATAATTCACGGATTCTTTCACCACCCATTTCCGTAATCCACCGGGATGCAGTGAAGGCAAATGGAGCGTTACAAAAAAAAAAAACACCGCCCGCACAAAGTATAACAAAAAACCCCAAAACCTTCCACACAAAGTATTAGCACCTACACCGCAAACCCACACATCGCAAAATAATAAAGTAATTAACCCCTTAATCCCTTAACCGTCAACCAGCCATATTGCAAAAACCTAATTACCCTATTAACCCATAAGCCGCCAAACCCCACATCACAGTAAATCTAATTACCCTATTAACGCCTAAACCGCAAAACCCTCACATCTCAATAAACCTAATAAACCTATTAACCCCTAAACCGCAAAACCCCCACATCGCAATAAACCTAATTACCCTATTAATCCCTAATCCGCAAAACCCCCACAATGCAATAAAATTAATTAACCTATTCACCCCTAAATCGAACCCCCCCACATAACAATCAACCTAATTGACCTATTATCCCCTTAAACCGCCAAAACCCACAACGCAAATAACTAATTAAATTACTAAACCCCCTAATCTAACACCCCCTAACCTAACACTCCCTATATTAACCCAAATTACCTAAAAATATTAAAGTTAAAAAAAATAAAAAAGCTATGATTACAAAAAATAAAAAAGGCTAACATTACAGAAAATAAAAAAACTAATTACCAAAGTTTAAAAACATTTAAACAGCCAATAGGATTTCAGTAGCTCTCATCCTATTGGCTGATTTGAATTTGAAAAATCAAATCAGCCAATAGAAATTCAAGGGACGCCATCTTTAATCGCATACCTTGAATTCACTATTCAGTGTACGGCGGCGATTGGAAGAAGAGGATCCTCCACGCTCCATGGCTCCGCGGTTGCTAGTCCTCAGTTCCGCCGTCGCCGGTCTTCAGTTCCGCTGTCTTGGATGAAGAAAGAAGAGGTTCCCTGCTTGGGAGAAGATGTCAGCCGATTGGAAGAAGACTTCACCGCATGGAAGAGGAACTTCTCCGCCGGACTTCAGGATCCATGAGTATCTATTTGGGGCTTTAGTGTTAGGTTTTTTTTTAAATTTGTGTTTGGGTTTTTTTTTTTAGATTAGGGATGGGCAGCAAAAAAGCTGAATGCCCTTTGAAGGGCAATGTCCATACAAATGCCCTTTTCAGGGCAATGGATAGTTTAGGTTTTTTAATATTAGGTTTATTTATTTTAGGGGGTTTGGTGGGTGGGGGGTTTTACTTTTAGGAAGGGGCAAAAGAGCTGTTTTAGCATTTTATCTTTTCATAGGGATTAGGTTTTATTTATTTTTTGGGGGGTTTTAGACTTAGGTTTTCTTTAAATGTTTGGGTATTTTTTTTAGATTAGGGATGGGCAACAAAAGAGCTGAATGCCCTTTTAAGGGCAATGCCTATACAAATGCCCTTTTCAGGGCAATGGATAGTTTAGGTTTTTTAGTGTTAGGTTTTTTATTTTGGGGAGTTTTATGGGTGGTGGGTTTTACTGTTAGGGGGGACTTAGAATTTTTGGTAACTGCAAAAGAGCTGTTTAACTTTGGGCAATGCCCTACAAAAAGCCATTCTAAGGGCTATTGGTAGTTTAACATTAGATTAGGGGGTGTTTTCATTTTTGGGGGGCTTTTATTTTCATAGGGATTAGGTTTTCTTTTAATTTTTGGGTGTTTTTTTAGATTAGGGATGGGCAGCAAAATAGCTGAATGCCCTCTAGAGGGCAATGCCCATACAATTGCCCTTTTCAGGGCAATGGATAGTTTAGGTTTTTTAGTGTTAGGTTTTTTATTTTGGGGGGTTTGGTGGGTGGTAGGTTTTACTGTAAGGGGGGACTTAGAATTTTTGGTAACTGCAAAAGAGCTGTCTCTTTGGGCAGGCTTACCAACTAGTATTTAATAAGAGGTTTGGAGTTGGCAGGAAAAAAACTGTATTCTGCCAAGGAATCTGTAAATGTGAGACTAGGTACAAACAGTTGCATGTATTAGGGTGAATTTTTCTAAAAATTCGAAATTTAAAACTAATTTTGATACATTTGTTAGTTCAAATCGAATCTCAAATGTTTATATAACATTCTGTTTTCAAATTTTCGTTTTCAAATTTTTCAATAACATTCAAAAATATAAGTTTGAATAATAGAATGTTAAGCTAGGTATTTTATATCACATTCAATTTCAAATTTGAAATAGTATATCTAGTCTACAACTGTGTTTTAAAAATGTTACATTAGAATTTGAAAGTGTCATTTGAAAACTGTAAATAACATTTGATAATATTATTTTAAAGAATATTCGTTCTTATCAACATTTGATTATGTAAATCGAATTTCTACAATAGCATTCATTCTAACATTTCAATTTAAAGACATTTGCCCATCCCTAGCCTGTATATAATTATCTACTAGGAATCCAGTCGGTTAAGTGCATGTCTTTTAAGATGCAAGCCTTTCAGGTTATGTCTTTATCAGTGCTACCCCAAGGGTCTTTTTTCTGAGTCTGTTTTTTAGTTGATCAACCTGTTTATGAACAGGTGTTTCTACGTTAGCTGAAACTACCTTTTTTTCTATCTTTAAAGGGACATAAAACCCAAATGTTTTCTTTCATGATTCAGATAGAGAATACAATTTTTAACAACTTTCTAATTTACTTTTATTATCTAATTTGTTTCATTCTCTTTGTATCATTTGTTGAAAGAGCAGCAATGCACTTATGGTTTCTAACTGAACACATGGGTGAGCCAATCACAATCGATATATATATGCATCCACCAATCAACAGCTAGACACCAGGTTCTCTGCTGCTCCTGAGCAAATAAATTAAATAATAGAAGTAAATTGGAAAGTTGTTTACAATTGTATTCTCTATCTGAATCATGAAAGAAAACATTTGGATTTCATGTCCCTTTAAGGGACATCAAACTCCAAAATTAAAGAGCCATGAGACCCAAAATATTCAGTTTACTTCTATTATAAAATTTGCTTAATTATCTAGGTATCCATCCTTTGTTGAAGGAGCATTGATGTACTACTGGGAGACAGCTAGAGGCATATATTTACAGATACCCATCAGAATCTAGCTCATAGTAGTGCATTGCTGCACTACCTAGGTATGTTTTTCAACAAAGGATGTCAAGAGAATGAAGTAAAAGTAGATAATGGATGCTAAGAGAATGAAGTAAAGTAGATAATATGAGTCTATTGAAAAGTTGTTTAAAAATGACATGCTCTATCTGAATAATTAAAGTTTAATTTTGGCTTTACCGTCCCTTTAATGCCCCACAAGTGGTTTATTTAAGCACAGTGTAAAAAATTTGCAGAGCTCTTTCTTTATAAAAGTAATGTTAAATCCCAGCCTTTCTAAAACACTAGGATTTACAAAGTCGACCTTCATTCTTGAGTTTTAAAAAAATGTGTAAAAAGGTACCTTTACTCATCATGGCTTCACTGCTAAACTGAGCACATTCATCCACCTACGGCACAAATCATTTTTTAAACAGGTGATGTTTCTACCTTTTAGCCAATAGCCATGCTAGCCATATGGCACTGAAGTATAAACGTCACCTCAGGTGCTCAGTTTAGCAGTGAAGCCAAGGCGAAATAAAGGTACCTTTTACACAGTTTTTTATACTCATGAATAAAGGTCGACTTTTTTTTTTTAGCTCTGTTAAATCCTAGCGTTTTTGAATTTGATATTGCCTGGTGTTCTAGTAATCTGAAATATGTAGTTATTCCACTGCCCACAGAGACGCTAAATCATATTTTGTTGAATTTAGATCCCAAACACTCATACATGCTGCACAGTGATTGCTTAATATATGCAGGAGCTCATTTATATCTGTCTTAAACTGGCCATAGCAAAGATGAACAACAGCCAAGAGGCTTGTGTCCATGGACTAAGAAATGCAATTCTATACATTAACCGCAAGCACCACTTATTCCATTCCAAATTGAAAATGGATGATCTCTTATTAGAAGGCACATACTTAAAAAAATCATAGAAAATGTCCTAAAAAATATTTCCGTCTAAATGCTTCCAGCCAACTCAACCCCACAACTATGGGCTACATTAAAAGTGGAGTGCTATTTAGTGCTGCTGCTACAGCATTAACTTTGCTAGATGGAGGCTTTTTGTGTGTGTCGGGTGGCGATCATATTACAAATTGAAAGTAAAAGGTTTGCATGCAAATGTAAACGTGACAAATAAATATCAGAACCGTGTTATCTTCTTGTCACATAGATTTCAATGGAGCACAAAAACTACAACCCCACCAAAGAACACCCACACTCACACTCTAACCCGACCGCACTCACACTCTAACCCGACCGTATATATATATATATATATATATATATATACACATACAAGAGTGCTAAACTTCACATTAAATACTAATACTTTACATTTCAATGTTCTTCACATTTCTGTATATATCAATACATGTATATCTACTCCCATATACTGTACGTATAGATATCTATTTTACATGAACAGTATTTCTCTTGTAAGATGTATCGAGTCCACGGATTCATCCTTACTTGTGGGATATTCTCCTTCCCTACAGGAAGTGGCAGAGAGAGCACCCACAGTAGAGCTGCCTATATAGCTCCCCCCTTAGCTCCACCCCCCAGTCATTCTCTCTGCCTGCTTAACTGCTAGGAAGGGCAAAGAGGAGTGTGGTGACAAAAATGTTAGGTTTTTAGTTTCTCAAGCAAAAGTTTGTTATTTTAAATGGTACCGGTGTGTACTATTTACTCTCTGGCAGAAAAGAGATGAAGATTTCTGCAAGGAGGATGATGATCTTAGCACTTTGTAACTAAGATCCACTGCTGTTCTCACAAGGGCTGAAGAGTACAGGAAAACTTCAGTTGGGGGAACAGTTTGCAGGCTAAACTGCATTAAAGGGACAGTCAAGTCCAAAAAAAACTTTCATGTTTCAAATAGGGCATGCAATTTTAAACAACTTTCCCATTTACTTTTATCACCAATTTTGCTTTGTTCATTTGTTATTCTTAGTTGAAAGCTAGACCTAGGAAGGCTCATATGATAATTTCTAAGCCCTTGAAGGCCGCCTCTAATCACATGCTTTTTTATTTGCTTTTCACAGCAGGGGAGAGCTAGTCCAGGTAATCCCTATAGATAACATTGTGAGCACGACCGTGGATTGTGGCAGACACTGCACTAATTGGCTAAAATGAAAGTCAAAAGATAATAAATAAAATGTCATGTGATCAGGGGGCTGTCAGAAGAGGTTAAGATACAAGTTAATCACAGAGGTAAAAAGTGTATTATTATAACTGTGTTGGTTATGCAAAACTGGGGAATGGGTAATAAAGGGATTATCTATCTTTTAAAACAACAAACATTCTGGTGTTGACTGTCCCTTTAAGGTAGTATGTTCAGTCTATTTTTTTCTAGACAGACTATGTTATTTCTAGAAAAGGCTGGCAATATCCCCATGAGGGAAGGGTAAGCTGTATTCAGACACTTGGATAGGAATTTCAGCTTGCATGAAGGGCTCATTAGTTACTGGTGACACTGTTTGGTAAAAACGTTTTTGTTTATTCAGTAAATGATGCAATTATAACATTTTTTTGAAGGGACTAAAGGGGTCATTATGGCTTGTTTTAGGGTTTTTTAACCAACAGGGTTAATTTAGAGATACTCTAGTGTTTTTCTGTTAGGCCTCAAAACATCGAGTAAGGTGGGAGGGGCCTATTTTCGAGCCTCAGTTGTGCAGTTTCTTTTCCTCTGAGACTTCTAACTGTTTCTCCAGAGGTTCCTGCCATGTTTGAGGTCTGTAAAAGAAGTTTTTTCCCCCACAAATTGTTCTGAAGGGCAGGTAGGCGCCACAGCAGAGCTGTGTCAAGGTGCTGAACGTCTTTTTTACCGGTTTTGATGTTTTTTCAATCCGGTTTTGCCATTAAGGGGCTAATTGTTTATTTGCATAGCTGTGCAAAGTTACTAAGGCTATATGATGCTACTGCAAACATTTTGTTATGTTTACTGCTTTTTTACACTGTTTTGCAGAATTTGTGCAGCTTTTTTTCTCTTAAAGGCACAGTACCGTTTTATTTCTAAGTGTTGTTTACTTTGATTACAGTGTTTTCCAAGCTTGCTTGTTACATTACTAGCCTGTTTAACATGTCTGACACCAAGGAAAATCCTTGTTCAATATGTTTGGAAGCCATTGTGGTACCCCCTCTTAGAATGTGTCCCAATTGTACTGATATGTCTATAAACTATAAAGAACATATATTAGCACTTAAAAATAGAGCAATAGATGATTCTCAGTCAGAAGTAAATGAGGGTTCGCCATCTAGCTCTCCCCAAGTGTCACAACTAGTAACGCCCGTACAAGTGACACCAAGTACCTCTAGTGCATCTAATTCATTTATTTTACACGACATGGCCACAGTTATGAATACAACCCTCACAGAGGTTTTATCCTAACTGTCTGGTTTAAAAGGAGAGCGGGACAGCTCTGGGTTAAGGAAAAATGCTGAGCAGTCTGACGCTTTAGTAGCCGTATCTGATATGCCCTCACAATGCTCTGAGGTAGGGGTGAGGGATTTCTTATCTGAGGGAGAAATTTCTGATTCAGGAAAGACGTTTCCTCAGACAGATTCTGATATGACGTCCTTTAAATTTAAGCTTGAACACCTCCGCTTATTGCTCAGGGAGGTATTAGCGGCTCTAGATGATTACGACCCTATAGTGGTCCAAGAGAAATTGTGTAAGATGGATAAATACTTAGAGGTTCCTGTTTACACTGATGTTTTCTTCCAGTCCCTAAGAGGATTGTGAATATTATTGCTACGGAGTGGGATAGACCAGGTATTCCGTTCATTCCCCCTCCTGTTTTTAAGAAAATGTATCCCATATCTGACACCATGCGGGACTCGTGGCAGACAGTTCCTAAGGTGGAGGGAGCTATTTCTACTATGTCTAAGCATACAACTATATCTATTGAAGTCAGTTGTGCTTTCAAAGATCCTATGGGTAAAAAATTAGATGGTCTCCTGAAGAAAATTTTTGTTCATCAAGGTTTGCTTCTTCAACCTATTGCGTGCATTGTTCCTGCGACTACTGCAGCTGCTTTCTGGTTTGAGGCTCTAGAAGAGGTTCTTCAGATGGAGACTCCATTAGAAGAAATTTTGGACAGAATTAAAGCCCTGAAATTGGCTAATTCTTTTATTTCAGATGCTGCTTTTTTCAACTGGCTAAATTAGCGGCAAAGAATTCAGGTTTTGCCATTTCAGCATGCAGGACGTTATGGCTTAAATCCTGGTCTGCTGATGTGTCATCTAAAACTAAACTTTTGAACATCCCTTTCAAGGGAAAGACCCTATTCAGGCCTGAACTGAAAGAGATTATTTCAGACATCACTGGAGGGAAAGGTCATGCCCTCCCTCAGGATAGATCAAATAAGATGAGAACCAAACAAAATAATTTTCGTTCCTTTTGGAATTTCAAGAGTGGTCCCGCTTCAATTTCCTCTGTTGCAAATCAAGAGGGGATTTTTGCCCAATCCAAGTCAGTCTGGAGACCTAACCAGGCTTGGAACAAGGGTATTTAAATAGAGCTTTTAAGCACTTACAGGCTTATGTTGCACGCCACCCAAGGACCACTGCCTAGGTCCTAAATTCATAAATCAAAAGAAGAGCAGGCAGGTGACAGCAAATATTGTTACAATTTATTGTGGAGGTAAAAAGGAAGGCAACATTTCGGGATCAGTCTCCCTTATTCATGCCAACATGAATAAGGGAGACTGATCCCGAAACATTGCCTTCCTTTTTACCTCCACAATAAATTGTAACAATATTTGCTGTCACCTGCCTGCTCTTCTTTGGAACAAGCGTAAACGCGTCGCTGTATTAATAAAGTTTTTAAATATTTTATACACTTGCTATTGTGTGGTTTATCACTATATGTGAAAACTACATATTTGTTCCTGGTTTTTGCTGAGGATTGCCTTTGCAGTAGTCTACTGGGCGACATTATGGTTCCAGCTTGCTGAATTTGCACCCTCAGGTACAGACTATCTTGTAAGTTCAATCACTCTGGGTCCTACTATCCTTGTCCAGATGATATTTGGCCATGTTGGTTTGTTTTCTCTTGCTCATTTAGGTATATAATATCTGGGCCTTCTGAAGATTTCCAACTGCCTTTGTGCCAAGGACACAGTGAGCTGGACCACTGCAAAATTTTCAGCCTGCTACATATGCACCAGCTGGGTGCTTTTTGTTTGTGAGTATCCTACTCATCTGTGTTGCTGTGCTTTATATTTTTCTGGCGATATTAGGCCATGTTGGCGCCTCTGTGTTTTACTCTTTTTAACATTTCGGGATCAGTCTCCCTTATTCATGCCAACATGAATAAGGGAGACTGATCCCGAAACATTGCCTTCCTTTTTACCTCCACAATAAATTGTAACAATATTTGCTGTCACCTGCCTGCTCTTCTTTGGAACAAGCGTAAACAGGCCAAGAAACCTGCAGCTGCCTCTAAGACCGCAGCTGCAGGCTTCTTGGAAGGCAACATTTCGGGATCAGTCTCCCTTATTCATGCCAACATGAATAAGGGAGACTGATCCCGAAACATTGCCTTCATTTTTACCTCCACAATAAATTGTAACAATATTTGCTGTCACCTGCCTGCTCTTCTTTGGAACAAGCGTAAACGCGTCGCTGTATTAATAAAGTTTTTAAATATTTTATACACTTGCTATTGTGTGGTTTATCACTATATGTGAAAACTACATATTTGTTCCTGGTTTTTGCTGAGGATTGCCTTTGCAGTAGTCTACTGGGCGACATTATGGTTCCAGCTTGCTGAATTTGCACCCTCAGGTACAGACTATCTTGTAAGTTCAATCACTCTGGGTCCTACTATCCTTGTCCAGATGATATTTGGCCATGTTGGTTTGTTTTCTCTTGCTCATTTAGGTATATAATATCTGGGCCTTCTGAAGATTTCCAACTGCCTTTGTGCCAAGGACACAGTGAGCTGGACTACTGCAAAAGTTTCAGCCTGCTACATATGCACCAGCTGGGTGCTTTTTGTTTGTGAGTATCCTACTCATCTGTGTTGCTGTGCTTTATATTTTTCTGGCGATATTAGGCCATGTTGGCGCCTCTGTGTTTTACTCTTTTTAACATTTCGGGATCAGTCTCCCTTATTCATGCCAACATGAATAAGGGAGACTGATCCCGAAACATTGCCTTCCTTTTTACCTCCACAATAAATTGTAACAATATTTGCTGTCACCTGCCTTCTCTTCTTTGGAACAAGCGTAAACAGGCCAAGAAGCCTGCAGCTGCCTCTAAGACCGCATGAAGGGGTAGCCCCCGATCCAGGACCGGATCTAGTAGGGGGAAGACTCTCTCTCTTCACTCAGGCTTGGGCAAGAGATGTTCACGATCCCTGGGCTTTAGAAATTGTGTCCCAGGGATATTTTCTGGAATTCAAAGGCTCTCTTCCAAGGGGGACTTTTCACATTTCTCGATTGTCTGTAAACCAGACAAAGAAAGAGGCATTCTTACGCTGTGTAGAAGACCTACATACCATGGGGGTGATCCGCCCAGTCCCAAAAGAGGAACAGGGGCTAGGATTTTACTCAAACCTGTTTGTGGTTTCCAAAAAAGAGGGAACTTTCAGATCAATCTTGGATCTCAAAATTCTAAACAAGTTTCTCAAAGTCCCATCATTCAAGATGGAGACTATTCGGTCTATTCTACCTCTGATCCAGTAGGGTCAATATATGACCACCGTGGACTTAAAGGATGCATATCTACACATCCCTATTCACAGAATTTTCACAAGGGTGCTAGGGTCCCTTCTGGTGGTTCTACGACCACGGGGCATAGCAGTGGCGCCTTATCTTAATTCAGGCGTTAACTTTCCAGCTATCCAAGTCTCACACGGACATTGTGTTGGCTTTTCTGAGATCTCACGGGTGGATGGTGAACATAAAAAAGAGTTCTCTCTTCCCTCTTATAAGAGTTTCCTTCCTAGGGACTCTGATAGACTCGGTAGAAATTAAAATATTTCTGACGGAGGTCAGAAAATAAAAATTCTTAACCACTTGCCAAGCTCTTCATTCCATTTCTCGGCCATCAGTGGCTCAGTATATGGAGGTAATCGGACTCATGGTAGCGGCAATGGACATAGTTCCTTTTGCCCGCCTACACCTCAGACCACTACAACTATGCATGCTCAAACAGTGGAATGGGGATTATACAGATTTGTTTCCTCAACAGCATCTGGACGAGGAGACCAGAGATTCTCTTCTCTGGTGGTTGTCTCAGGACCACCTGTCTCAGGGAATGTGTTTCCGCAGGCCAGAGTGGCTCATTGTAACGACAGATGCCAGTCTGCTAGGCTGGGGTGCAGTCTGGAACTCCCTGGAAGCACAGGGCTTATGGTCTCGGGAGGAATCTCTTCTCCCGATAAATATTCTAGAACTGAGGGCGATATTCAATGCGCTTCAGGCATGGCCTCAGCTTGCTGTCGCCAAATTCATCAGGTTTCAGTCGGACAACATCACGACTGTAGCTTATATCAATCATCAAGGAGGAACAAGGAGTTCTCTAGCGATGATGGAGGTAACCAAAATAATCTGATGGGCAGAGGATCACTCTTGCCATCTCTCAGCAATCCACATCCCAGGAGTAGAGAACTGGGAGGCGGATTTCCTAAGTCGTTAGACTTTTCATCTGGGGGAGTGGGAACTCCATCCGGAGGTATTTGCCCAGCTGATTCAGCTATGGGGCACACCAGAATTGGATCTGATGGCATCCCGTCAGAATGCCAAACTTCCTCGTCCAGGTCCCGGGAACCCAAGGCGGTACTGATAGATGCTCTTGAAGTGCCTTGGTCCTTCAATCTGGCCTATGTATTTCCTCTCCTTCTACGTCTGGTTGCCACAATAAAGCAGGAGAGAGCTTCGGTGATTCTGATAGCACCTGCGTGGCCAAGCAGGACTTGGTATGCAGACCTAGTGGACATGTCCTTGATTCTACCATGGTCTCTGCCAATGAGGCGGGACCTTCTAATCCAAGGTCTGTTCACGCATCCAAATCTAATTTCTCTACGTCTGACTGCTTGGAGATTGAACGCCTGATTCTATAAAAGCGTGGTTTCTCTGAGTCGGTCATTGATACCCTGATTCAGGCTAGAAAGCCTGTCACCAGGAAGATCTATCATAAGATTTGGCGCAAATATCTTTATTGGTGTGAATCGAAAGGTTACTCGTGGAGTAAGATTAGGATTCCTAGAATATTGTCTTTTCTCCAAGAAGGTTTGGAGAAGGGATTATATATAGTTCCTTATAATGACAAATATCTGCTTTGTCTATTCTTCTACACAAACGTCTGGCAGATGTCCCAGACGTTCGAGCATTTAGTCAGGCTTTGGTCAGAATCAAGCCTGTATTTAAACCTGTATTTAAACCTGTTGCTCCGCCATGGAGCCTAAATTTAGTTCTTAAAGTTCTTCAAGGGGTTCCGTTTGAACCTATGCATTCCATGGATATTAAGCTTCTATCTTGGAAAGTTTTGTTTTTAGTAGCTATCTCTTCGGGCTCTGAGTTTCTGAGCTATATGCTTTACAGTGTGATTCCACTTATAATATTTTCCATACAGATAAGGTGTTTTTACGTACCAAACCTGGGTTCCTCCCTAAGGTTGGTTCTAACAGGAATATCAATCAAGAGATTGTTGTTCCTTCACTGTGTCCTAATCCTTCTTCAAAGAAGGAACGTCTGTTGCACAATCTTGATGTGGTTCATGCTTTAAAGTTCTACTTACAAGCAACTAAAGATTTCCGTCAAACATCTTCATTGTTTGTTTTTTATTCTGGTAAGCGGAGAGGTCAGAAGGCTACGGCTACCTATCTTTCCTTTTGACTAAAAAGCATCATCCGTTTGGCCTATGAGACTGCTGGACAGCAGCCTCCTGAAATAATTACTGCTCATTCTACTAGAGCTGTGGCTTCCACATGGCTTTTAAAAATGAGGCTTCTGTTGAACAAATTTGTAATGCGGCGACTTGGTCTTCGCTTCATACTTTTTCCAAATTTTCCAAATTTGATACTTTTGCTTCTTCGGAGGCTATTTTTGGGAGAAAGGTTCTACAAGCAGTGGTGCCTTCCATTTAAGGTACCTGTCTTGTCCCTCCCTTCATCTGTGTCCTAAAGCTTTGGTATTGGTATCCCACAAGTAAGGATGAATCCGTGGACTCGATACATCTTACAAGAGAAAACATCATTTATGCTTACCTGATAAATTCATTTCTCTTGTGATGTATCGAGTCCATGGCCCGCCCTGTTTATTAAGACAGGCATATATATATTTTTATTTTTAAACTTTCGGTCACCACTGCACCCTATAGTTTCTCCTTTTTCTTCCTAGCCTTCGGTCGAATGACTGGGGGTGGAGCTAAGGGGGGAGCTATATAGGCAGCTCTGCTGTGGGTGCTCTCTCTGCCACTTCCTGTTTTCAATCTGTGTTCTCGTTACCAAGGAGTATCAGCCAAACTCCAATGTATACAGTCCATATAGAAAATAAGGCAACAGCACCACAGTACAGGGTCCTTTCTTAAATTTTTAAAATTTAAGAAAGCACCCTGTACTGTGGTGCTGTTGCCTATTTTCTATATGGACTATATATATATATATATATATATATATATATATATATATATATATATATATATATATATATATATATATATATGTTACGGGTAAACTTGACATTACCAAGCAGCTGTGGGTAAAGCCCGATGTAATGTAATTCCCCCATCAACACTATTTTTTTTACCTGCTTGTAGGGTTCAAGGAACGCACCCTGCCAATCCTCTGGCATCCACACAAAGTAAACCTTTGCTTTGCCCACCTTGAACCCCCCAGGCGGAGGTAAAAAAGATAGTGAAGATGTGTGAATTATAGTGCATCATATATATGTTTGGTGCAGTGACTCAATCCCCTATGAAAAGTTTTATCATGTTACATCAGACTTTACCCACAGCCGCTTGGGTAATGTCAGGTTTACCCAGGTAATGCTAGGATTACCCCATTTCTTACTTTACCTGAAAAAAAATTATATATATATATATATATATATATATATATATTTATTTATTTATTTATTTATTTATTTATTTAATAATAAAAAGTACATTATTTGCTATATTTTACAACAAAGGAATGTAAAATATGCATTTTATTTATTGGGTTTTGAAATTTGCCAATAGAATGCGAGCTCAATCTGATTGGCTGATTGGTTCAGCCAATCCGATTGAACTTGAATCTGATTGGCTGATTCAATCAGCCAATCAGATTTTTCTACCTTAATTCCGATTGGCTGATAGAATCCTATCAGCCAATTGGAATTCGACGGACGCCATCTTGGATGATGTCATTTAAAAGGTACCTCATTCGTCGTTCAGTCGTCAGCCGGGATGGATGCTCCGTGTCGGAGGAGCGAAGAATGAAGATGCCGCTTGATGGAAGATGCTGCCGGATGGATAAAGACATCGCCGGGATGAAGACTTCTTCTTTGCCGCTTGGATAAAGACATCACCCGGATCAGATGAGGAGTTCGGCCCGGTGTGGTGAAGACAAGGTAGGGAGATCTTCAGGGGGGTAGTGTTAGGTTTATTTAAGGGGGGTTTGGGTTAGATTAGGGGAATGTGGGTGGTGGGTTGTAATGTTGGGGGGTGGTATTGTGTGTTTTTTTAAGGCAAAAGAGCAGTTTTCTTTGGGGCATGCCCCACAAAAGGCCCTTTTAAGGGCTGGTAAGGTAAAAGAGCTTTGAACTTTTTTTAATTTAGAATAGGGTAGGGAATTTTTTTTTTATTTTGGGGGCTTTATTATTTTATTAGGGGGCTTAGAATAGGTGTAATTAGCTTAAAAATCTTGTAATCTTTTTTTTATTTTTTGTAATTTAGTGTTTTTTTGTAATTTAGTTTAGTTTATTTAATTGTATTTTTAGATAGTTATTTGTAGTTTATTTAATTTATTGATAGTGTAGGTGTATTTGTAACTTAGGTTAGGATTTATTTTACAGGTAATTGGGTAATTATTTTAACTAGGTAGCTATTAAATAGTTAATAACTATTTAATAGCTATTATACCTAGTTAAAATAATTAACAATTTACCGGTAAAATAAATATAAACCCTAACATAGCTACAATGTAATTATTAATTATATTGTAGCTATCTTATGGTTTATTTTATAGGTAAGTATTTAGATTTAAATAAGAATATTTTAGTTTATAATATGAATTAGATTTATTTAATAAGAATTTAGTTAGGGGTGTTAGGGTTAGATAGAGTTAATATAGTTAATATAAATACTATAGTAACTATATTAACTATATTAACCCTAATATAATTAGGGTTAATATACTTAATATATATAATGTAATAACTATATTAACTATAATATACTTAGGGTTAATATAGATAATATAGCTGGCGGCGGGGTAGGCAGATTAAATTAGGGGTTAATAATTTTAATATAGATGGCGGCAGTGTAAGGGGCTTACATTAGTGGTTAATAATATTAATATAGGTGGCGGCGGTGTAGGGAGGACAGGTTATAGGGCAAAAGAGCTGTTTACTTTGGGGCAAAGCCCTGCAAAAGGCCCTTTTAAGGGCTGGTAATAGAGATAATTATTTTAGGGGGATTAGATTAGGGGTTAATAATATTAATATAGCTGGCGGCGGTATAGGGGGATTAGATTAGGGGTTAATAATTTTTATATAGGTGGCGGCGGTGTAAGGGGTTCACATTAGGGGATAGATCAGGTAGATGGTGGCGGTTTTAGGGGCTCACAGTAGGGGGTTAGTTTATGCAGATGGCGGTGGTTTAGGGGTTAAATACTTTATTAGGGATTGCGGCGGGGGATCGCGGTTGACAGGTAGATAGACATTGCGCATGCGTTAGGTGTTAGGTTTTATTTTGCAGATCGCGGTTGACAGGTAGATAGACATTGCGCATGCGTTAGGTGTTAGGTTTATTTAGCAGCTAGTTTAGAGAGTTACGTGGCTCCAATAGTCAGCGTAAGGCTTCTTATGGCTGCTTTTTGTGGCGACGTGAAAATGGAGTAAGATTTCTCCATTTTCGCCACGTAAGTCCTTACGCTGTATATTGGATACCAAACTGCGCTGGTTTGGTATACCTGCCTATGGCCCAAAAAACTATGGGCGACGGCAGAAATATACGCGCGTAACTTCTAGGTTACGCCGTATATGTGATACCAAACTAGCGCAAATATTGGCATCGCCAGCTTTTGCGGCCGACGATTTTTATCGGATCGAGCCTTTGATGTTCCCTCCACTTCCTGTCTAACCTGCACAGGCACTCCTCTCTGAAGGAAATCTGCAGCCTTTTATAAAGGGCAGATATATTCTGGCAGGGAACACATTATAAATTGCCAGTCTGCCAGAGGCACTTTTGTGGAGAGTTGAAGCTGCTGGGTGCTCAGTAGCACTTGTAAAGCAAGCAGTGTGTTGCATCTTTGATATGTAAACCCCGCCCCCATTCAGTCAGTGTTAGCCAATAGGAGAATAGAGAACCTATTTTTTTTATTTCAGACGGCAGAGACTAAACGGTCGAATGGAAACTGAATGGATCACATAAAAAAAATGTTAATAGGGGCAGGTTGAGCATGTGTGAAGTGCTCCCAAACAGGGCAGAAATGAAAAACGCCCTTATAGGATAAATCTATATATTTAAAAAAAAATAAAAAAAAATTACAAGCTTTTTTTGTTATTTTTTAAACTAATCCCCACCCTCTACCCCTCCTAAAAATAAAAACCTGACTATCCCACTGTGCATTTGCATTTTATATTTATTTTGATTTTGTTTTTTTTTAAATATGTATATATATTTTTTTTGCTGAAAAACATTTTTTGCTCAAATGGGGATAACACAGGGGGGAGGGCATAGCCCCTCCTGCCCTTATTGAGAAGCCTCCACTGGCACATGGAAACTTATTAACCTTCGGCACATTATTAAAATATCATATATAAAATATTTTTAAAAAATTAAACTATTGTAAACTATTTGAAAAATTCATAGAATATATATATATCATAACAGTATGTTTAAAAAAAATTACAATTTTTTTTATAATTTTTTAAATATTTTATCCTATATTATAAAAGGCCAAGTGTTTGTCTGAAGCCGTCATGCGCAGTAGAGACAAACACTTGGCCTTGAGATAGGGAGCGAGAGGTACACAGCATACAAGCAGCTGTGAGATAGGTACAGAAACAGCTGTGAGGTCTGCTGCGTGAGAAGCGGCCACGCGCTCCCCAGACCTCACAGCTGTTTGTAGCCGATGGGAGCGTTGTGATGGGGGCGTGGCCGGGCGTCGCGAGGGGCGTGGCCCGACGGGTGTCGCCGCGATGGGGCGTGGCCGGGCGGGGTCCCGCAATGGGAGTACAGAGACAGAGAGGGAGCAGGAGAGGGGGGGAGAGAGACAAAGGGGGGGTGGAGAGAGACAAAGGGGGGGGTGGAGAGAGACAAAGGGGGGGGTGGAGAGAGACAAAGGGGGGGGTGGAGAGAGACAAAGGGGGGGTGGAGAGAGTCAAAGGGGGGGTGGAGAGAGACAAAGGGGGGGGGAGAGAGACAAAGGGGGGGAGAGAGACAAGGGGGGGAGAGAGACAAAGGGGGGGAGACAAAGGGGGGGAGACAAAGGGGGGGAGAGAGACAAAGGGGGGGAGAGAGACAAAGGGGGGGGATAGAGACAAAGGGGGGGGGGAGAGACAAATGGGGGGGGGAGAGACAAATGGGGGGGAGAGAGACAAAGGGGGGGGAGAGACAAAGGGGGGGGGAGAGACAAAGGGGGGAGAGAGAGAGACAAAGGGGGGAGAGAGAGAGACAAAGGGGGGAGAGAGAGAGACAAAGGGGGGGGAGAGAGACAAAGAGGGGGGAGAGAGAGAGCCAAAGAGGGGGGAGAGAGAGAGCCAAAGAGGGGGGAGAGAGAGAGCCAAAGAGGAAAAAGAGCCAAAAAGGAGAGAAAGCCAAAGAGGGGGGAGAGAGAGCCAAAGAGGGGGGGGGGGGGAGAGCCAAAGGGGGGGGAGAATGCCAAAGAGGGGGGAGAGAGAGAGCCAAAGACGAAAGAGAGCCAAAGAGGAGAGCAAAAGAGGGGAGAGAGACAAAGAGGGGGGGCAGAGCCAAAGAGGGGGGGCAGAGCCAAAGAGGGGGGGGAGAGCGCCAAAGAGGGGGGAGAGAACAAAAGAGGGGGGAGAGAGCCAAAGAGGGGAGAGAGAGAGCAAAAGAGGGGGGGGCAAAGAGGGGGGAGAGAGAGAGCCAAATAGGAGAGAGAGCAAAAGAGGGGAGAGAGCCAAATAGGAGAGAGAGCAAAAGAGGGGAGAGAGCCAAAGAGGGGGGGGGGAGAGCCAAAGAGGGGGGGGAGAGCCAAAGAGGGGGGGAGAGCAAAGGAGAGGGGGGAGAGAAAGCAAAAGAGAGGGGGGAAGAGAGAGCAAAAGAGAGGGGGGAGAGAGCAAGGGGTGGGACCGCTGTACTGCAAAAAATGGCCCGTGTACACGGGCTTTAGTACTAGTATGTAATATTTCAATAACGTAATTACTAAGTTTTCATGTCTAAATCATTAAACACGATGCACAAAACGTATATTTTTACATTCCTATGTTCTTCACATGCAAAATAACATATGTTTTATTATTAAATATATATTTTTATATATATCTGATCCTGCTCATGTAAAATACATATCTATACCTACATATCACAAAGGTTTTTTTTGGTTAATCACACCACAAAAAGACTATTTGCAACCTAGCACACACATTGTGGAAGTGCTACCAAGGTGACCAGCAATGATTAATTGAAAAAAAAACAAGAAAGTGTAGGTGCACATTCTACCACTAGAGTCCACATA
Source organism: Bombina bombina (assembly GCF_027579735.1). Classification (NCBI taxonomy): domain Eukaryota; kingdom Metazoa; phylum Chordata; class Amphibia; order Anura; family Bombinatoridae; genus Bombina; species Bombina bombina. Next base: position 210,399,916 of record NC_069502.1, read on the forward strand.
GTTATAGCTAATTTAAATATATACTTCAATTTGCTAAATATACTTGCACTGTTCAAAATAAGATTGGGGATAGACATCTCACACAATAATATCGACATATATTTAAATTGCAAAGAATATTATCAGAAAAATATGCTTTTAAATAAAAATGGGATCTTAGTCACACAATATGATCATATTCTGCTAAGCCAGTCTACCACTTACAAGGTGTCCCAAAGCAGACTGGTCCTATGCTAATCAGTATCCACACTGCAGCAAATTATGTCTATGCAGAGTTCCTTAGCTATATATATATGACACAGTAGTTAAACTGGAACACACCTGAACTGGGTGGTGTGCATTAATCAAAAGGAGGGTTTGGTCAGCTCCCTAATTTAAAAGATACAACAAAGGTTTTTTTTGGTTAAGCACACCACAAAAAGACTATTTGCAACCTAGCACACACATTGTGGAAGTGATACCAAGGTGACCAGCAATGATTAATTGAAAAAAACAAGAAAGTGTAGGTGCACATTCTACCACTAGAGTCCACATAGTTATAGCATATTTAAATATATACTTCAATTTGCTAAATATACTTGCACTGTTCAAAATAAGATTGGGGATAGACATCTCACACAATAATATCGACATATATTTAAATTGCAAAGAATATTAACAGAAAAATATGCTTTTAAATAAAAATGGGATCTTAGTCACACAATATGATCATATTCTGCTAAGCCAGTCTACCACTTACAAGGTGTCCCAAATCAGACTGGTCCTATGCTAATCAGTATCCACACTGCAGCAAATTATGTCTATGCAGAGTTCCTTAGCTATATATATATATATATATGACACAGTAGTTAAACTGGAACACACCTGAACTGGGTGGTGTGCATTAACCAAAAGGAGGGTTTGGTCAGCTCCCTAATTTAAAAGATACAACAAAGGGTTTTTTTGGTTAAGCACACCACAAAAAGACTATTTGCAACCTAGCACACACATTGTGGAAGTGCTACCAAGGTGACCAGCAATGATTAATTGGAAAAAACAAGAAAGTGTAGGTGCAGATTCTACCACTAGAGTCCACATAGTTATAGCATATTTAAATATATACTTCAATTTGCTAAATATACTTGCACTGTTCAAAATAAGATTGGGGATAGACATCTCACACAATAATATCGACATATATTTAAATTGCAAAGAATATTATCAGAAAAATATGCTTTTAAATAAAAATGGGATCTTAGTCACACAATATGATCATATTCTGCTAAGCCAGTCTACCACTTACAAGGTGTCCCAAATCAGACTGGTCCTATGCTAATCAGTATCCACACTGCAGCAAATTATGTCTATGCAGAGTTCCTTAGCTATATATATATGACACAGTAGTTAAACTGGAACACACCTGAACTGGGTGGTGTGCATTAACCAAAAGGAGGGTTTGGTCAGCTCCCTAATTTAAAAGATACAACAAAGGTTTTTTTTGGTTAAGCACACCACAAAAAGACTATTTGCAACCTAGCACACACATTGTGGAAGTGATACCAAGGTGACCAGCTATGATTAATTGAAAAAAACAAGAAAGTGTAGGTGCACATTCTACCACTAGAGTCCACATAGTTATAGCATATTTAAATATATACTTCAATTTGCTAAATATACTTGCACTGTTCAAAATAAGATTGGGGATAGACATCTCACACAATAATATCGACATATATTTAAATTGAATAGATTTGCAGGTATAGGTATAAACAGATATAAATTGAAATATGGGATTTCTGAAATGGATTAGATAAAATAAGAGCAGAACCAAAATCCTTAAATAGTAATCCATTCTGACACATTTGTGATATTAGTATATATAGTAGGAATTAACTAGTCATTCCCCATTAGACAACATGAAAACAGCAATAGAATTGTAATCCAACATGCGTGACACTTATGAAACGTACCACAAATAATGGATATATAAATGGCTGAGTAATTTAACCTACTCCCATTACCTGCTGTCCAGATGGAACTGTTAGTGTGGAGCTTAAATCTTTTAGACATATGTGCAGGGATATATGGGAGTAAGGGTTGGGGGAAATGTGGGATGGATTCAAAGGTCTTAGTATGATAAGGGGCCCATGAGGTGTAGATCTCGTCTCACTCAAATGTCTCCATAAGGATCTCAGAACAGCTCCTCCAAATCACAACTGTGGTAGCATAGTGACAAATGTGTGGCTAGTATTTGTGGTTGAGATTCTGTTGGCCTCTGGCCTTGCCACGATCGGCAGCTTCGCCGCAGGACCAGACATAGCAGAAGCAGTCTCAGGATCCACAACAGGGCATCTCTTTGAGAAAAGATGAGCATCAGTCCAAGGATCCATCCTGGTAGGTCACCCCATCAATACAGGTACGTCTCTAGGAACTATGTCATGTGAGCAGGGTTTGCGATGATAAACCTTCTTCTCTCTGCAGAGGTGTAACGTGGGAAGACTGTTAGAGGGGACTACAATCTGTTTCATCAGGTATGTCCTCCTCAAGGGAAAAGTGATGAAGTAGAGGTTTGAATTGATTGTCCAAAAGGAGCTCTAACAAGGCTAGTGCGTCGGAGTCCATTCTCTCAGCTGGCAGTTTTTTTATCTGTCTCTGATTAATGTGTGTTAGATGAGCGTCAAGCTTTCGGTCAAGGATCTAGGTTTTATAAGGTCTTTGATACTTCTAATTGCTTCCCATTCACCATCTTAAACCCCATATAAAACCATTACCCATTACCCTATGTATTGACCTGAAATAAAGACGCAACACAAGATTTTTTGGTGAAAATTGGAAAGGTCACTATTTAATGAATTTTTGCCAACAAGTGGCTTTTTTAGAAAGGAGAGCAATATCAACAAAATTAACAATCTCATAAAATGCACCAGCATTTCACCACAATCTGAACTTTGGGTCCACGTATCAGGGGGAGGACCTCAAACCACTCGTGGCAGGGCAGGAGGGATTAAAGAGAACCCGTGGCATAGCCCGCCCAGTAGATAGACCACCGGATCACCACTCTAGGCTAGTGTATGCCACGGGATCCTCCCATCCCCTAGCTGTCCTGCCCACGTGCCAGACCCAAATTTCACCGCAATAGCATATAACACATATTGACTACTAAAAAACAGGTACATATGAACTTATTTGCCAGATGGCGTTGACCACACGAGACATCTGCCACCTTCCACTGCAGCTGTATTCTTTCCCATAATGAGATTTTTTGGTGAAAATTGGAAAGGTCACTATTTAATGAATTTTTGCCAACAAGTGGCTGTTTTAGAAAGGAGAGCAATATCAACAAAATCAACAGTTTCATAAAATGCACCAGCATTTCACCACAATCTGAACTTTGGGTCCACATATCAGGGGAGGACCTCAAACCCCCCTGTGGCAGGGCAGGAGGGGCTAAAGAGAACCCGTGGCATAGCCTGTCAGTAGATAGACCACCGGATCACCACTCTAGGCTAGTGTATGCCACGGGATCCTCCCATCCCCTAGCTGTCCTGCCCACGTGCCAGGCCCAAATTTCACCGCAATAGCATATACCCCATATTGAATACTAAAAAACAGGTGTACATGAACTTATTTTCCAGCTGGTGTAGACCACACGAGTCACCTGCCACCTTCCACTGCCACTGTATTCTTTCCCATAATGAGATTTTTTGGTGAAAATTGGAAAGGTCACTATTTAATGAATTTTTGACAAAAAAGGAGAGCAAAAATTCGCCAATATCAACAAAATCAACAATCTCATAAAATGTGCCAGCATTTGACCACAATCTGAACTTTGGGTCCATGTATAAGGGGGAGGATCATAAACCCCCCTGAGGCAGGGCAGGAGGGGATAAGGAGAACCCACGGCATAGCCCACCCATTAGATAGACCACAGGATCACCACTCTAGGCTAGTGTATGCTGCAGGATCCTCCCATCCCCTCGCTGCCCCATCCACATGCCAGACCCGAATTTCACCATCACAAAAGAGCACCCTCTTTCAGCCATCTACTCTACTGAACCATATGCAACCTTTCCTTACCTTCATCAATTCTTGCAACGTCATCCTGATGTCTGCCAAGAATTGGTCATTTCCCTCGTCCGTGAGATGAACCCCATTGCCACAAAAGATTTTCTTGTTCTTTTGCTGCTAGCAAGGGATGTTCTAGAACTATTCCTCCTATTTCTCTCACTGCCCTGGCTGCTACTTGGTTCACCTTTCTCCTTGACCTATAGCACACCCTTTGCGTGTAGGAATTCCTCCAATATATTCTCGATATTATGTTCGAACAGACTATTTTAATCGACGGCCATGCTATGCTTAGCCACTTGATTACTTCCCTAAACTTCTCCTCAAGTTCTCTTAGTGGCTAAGATCCTATGTCGTTTCCTCAAAGGTGTATTATTAACACAGCGGGGCTACCCCATCTTTGCCTTGCTAGCTGTATTGTCGATAACAGCTCCTTCCATAACATTCCCCTCTTCCCTATCCATCTAATGCTAGCTTGCTGATGCGAAAAACCTAGATGCCCACATTGAGATGACACTGCTTCTCTTGCTTGAGCCCAAAACACCTAGGAATCTCCTACGATCCTTAGGGTTCTTTCTGGAATGAAAACTAAACAACATCATTAATTAACTTGATACCTTAAACCAAACACAATTCAACCATCAACCTAAACTTTAATTCTCTTAATTTTATTTCCCACCTCTAATATATGACTTGTAAGTTGATGACCTTCATCGCCCTAATTTTTGTATCTGCTCCGGTGTATATCCTTTCCCTGTCACTGAAGTTGCTGCTCCTATTCTAAATGAATGAAGTGCAAATTAAGCTTCCCCCCAACCTAGCTTTTCTACCACACTGCTCAGCACTTTTTTAAAGTGATATATTGTAGCATTCAATCTGTTGTCCTAAATAACAAAGTCTTATCCTGATTAAAACACACTTCCTGCAGAGCAACCACCATTGCCTCAAATGTGTCATCTGTTATGGGTTCCATTTTGTCTATAGTCTTTTCCTCACAACGCCCCCATGCCCTTGCAATTTTCTTTACTATGAACCTCTTAGTCCAGTCTGTTTCCCCATATAACTGTGCAAAATACGATATTCCCGCTAGTACTGTACCCAACTGTCCTCTCTTCACTCCTGTTTTTTTAATCTGCATCAGCCATTCCAGAAACTGACCCTCTTCCCCCACTACGCTATCGGTTTAAAACTCACGCCACTGTTCCCAGTATTTTGTATATGCTAGCCATGTCCTTGAGGCCAGGGATTTCTCCACCAATTCCTTGATCCTGTCTCTTTATTGCCAATCTGCCAGATAGAAATATGGCAGCATTCACCATTAGGCCTAGAATTGGGGACTAGATTCCTGAACCTATCCCATTGAAAACGTGACAGGACATCCGCCACTACATTTTTATATCCTGTGATGTGTTTTGCTTTAAAACATATGTTAAGCTTCAAGCACTTTAATACAAAACATCTTTACCTGATAAAGTACCTGATGACTGGTAGTGAAGACACACTTATTATGATATCAACTACTCCTTTGATGTCAGACCAGCATATTATGTTCTTATTACCCAGCTTCTCACCCCATAATTCAATCTCCACCACTATGGTAAATAGCTGATATAGTACTAGGTTCTTCACCCATTCCTTTTCTTTCCAGGCCATATTTCACTCGCCCGCACACCATCTACCCTGCCAATATGCCCCGAATCCAGCACTCCCAGCCACGTCTGTATATAATTAAATCTTATTTGTAAATACTTCCTGCTCCCATATCATTATGCGATTAAAATCCCTTAAAAATTTGTCCCAAAATCTGAGATCCTCTCTCATTGCCCCAGATATACATATCAAATCCTCTTACTTTTTTGCCCCTTTTGTGTCCAACTCTAACCGTCTTAAAAAATCTGCCTACTGGTATAACTTTATAGGCAAAGTTCACGATGCCCAGCAATTTCTGCATCTCTCTCAATGTCACTTTTTTCCTTTTAAGTACCACAACCACCCCATGCCTAGCTCTTTCAACTTTTTCCTCTGGTAGCTCGCTCTGCCCTTTGACCGAGTCAATGACTATCCCCAGAAATGCTAATCTGGCCACAGGCCCTTCTGTTTTTTTCTTTAGCAACTGGCACCCCTAACTCATCCAACATTTTGATCAACATGTTCTTCATCTGCCTACATACCCCGAAACCCATCATACCTACTACCATGAAGTCGTCCAAATAGTGGACCATTGACTCCTTCCCCAGCCTCTTTACCAACAGCCAATGTAGGAATGAGCTGAACTTCTCGAAAATCGAACAAGAGATAGAACACGCCATCGGTAAGCTTTTGTTTATGTAGTATTGGCCTTAAAATTTACACCCCATTAGCTTGAAACTTATGGGATTCAGCGGCAATAGCCTGAATGCAGACTTTGCCATCTCCGCCCCTTTCTCAGCCTTTCTCACTAGGTTCACTGCATTGTCAAATGATTAGTATTGTACCGCAGTGTCCAGTTTATCGATAGCATCATTTACTGATTAACCCTTGGGGTAAGATAAATTATGTATAATTCTGAATTTACCTTTCTCTTTCTTGGGCACCACCCCAATGTCAAGACTACCATGTCTACAAATCGTTTTTTCCAGACAAGGCCCTGCCATCCTACCCAACAATACCTCCTTTTCTATTTTCTCTTTCACAATTTCAGGAAATTCAGTAGCTGATTTTAGGTTCCTAGCTTTGGCGGCCCCCTTAACTTCCTTTTTTACTGGTACTATGAAACCCCTGTTTAAGCCCTCAATAAATAGATGTCTATCCTCTTGTATGGAGTAGTTTCTCAATTCCCGCATCAGTTTATCTGCTTTCAGCGGAGTTGTGGTCAGGCCCCACTGGTTGGCCTCCTCCTATATTTTCTTGGTTACAAAAGGAATGCCTCCCAGCACCAATATTATTATTATTCTTCCTGCAATCTGCGCCTGCGTGACCTCTGCTACAGTAGTGACTGTTAATACTTACAGGCGTTACCCCTATCACATCTTTTCTCATTGAAAGCCCACCACTCCCTATTCTTGCTTTTATTTATCTTTTCCATACTCGTGGCTCGCCCCCCCTCTGATTATCTGCAACTTTCATTAATCTTGTGTACATATCCAGGATCTTAACCACAAAATCCTTCCGCCCTCTATCCCTAAGCTGTAAATTACCGCTTTTTTAATTCTGCAATCTTTCCACTCAAATCCCCCATATGTTTTATAGCATTCCACAATCAAATGAATGTATCTTAACATACCCTTCACCTTCTCAGGATTAGCTTAATGAAACATTCCGTGTATATCAACATTCCTTTCACCCATTCCGTAAATATCTGTTTGATTTTTATACCTTTTCCCTCCTACCCTCTAGATTTAAAAGCCACTGCTTCCCTAGTAATTTTGAATATTTCTACGAATTTACCTTTTTGCGCCCTGGCTATTATTTTAGCCTTCAAATGCATAGTCAGCGGTATTCAGGTAACTGCAAATTCCCTGTTACCTCATCATCTGTGTTAAAATCCTCCAATTCACCAGCAGCCACCTCCCTCACTATCTCCTTTTACTCCCTTTTACCCTGATTCGCGTAAAACTTTCTTACACTCTTTAGTATTCTATTACAACCCTCTCCCTTAAACTTATCATAATCATAATCACAATCAGATGATCTGTCAGACATGCTAATATTCCTACGTAACATACGCTTACCCTGTTTAGGCTTCTGCATGCCGTCACTCCCCGCAGCTGCTCCTACATCCTTTGTCCCACTGTTTCCTTCCTTCTGCTGTGTTGCCACTGTCGCAGCTCCCAAAGATTCCATGCCCTTTGCAACCTGTACTGCTTGTCCTGCTGTGTGTTCCTGGTCCAATGAACTTTGTAAAATATTCCCATTTTTATTAATTACCTTTTCCTTACACAATGAACTCTGCCCTTTCATAGGTTGCTGCTGTGTCCCCCATCCTTCCCCTTCTCCCCGCCCCTTGTTCTCCCTTTGCCAATACCCTCTGCTGGCTCCCTAGCTAACTCTCCTGGGTCAATCATCATGTACGTGTTTCCCTCCATGTCCCTGGTTATCCTAGACCTGCCCTCCTCCACCTGTCTTCCTCGCTTCTGGGGACTACCTAATACCTCCACTCCTCCTTCAAAAATGCCCAAAAATCCTGCTTCCCTTTACCCATCACCTCCCTTTCTCTACCTTCTGTATCTACCACTTCCCCTCATGTCCCTGGGCCTCCTGCCCTACCATTCTCTCTCATAACCGATACTTGGCCTACCGGGACCACAGTGCCATCTATCCCCATATTCCTGCCTCCACTAGCTTCCGTATGGTCCCCTGCCCTGAAAAAACTTTTCTCCCTCCCATCCATTGTCACCCGAGTGGCCTGGGCCCCAGCCTATTGATCTCTCTCTAATGCTCCACTCATGCTGCGCCCCCTGCTCGTTAACCACTTAGACATTGCGCCGACGCAATGCTGTGATGTCCCCGCCCCTCGCCGCGGACACGCGCAAAAGACTGCTGCCCCTCCCTGCGGCCATCTTGAAATCTAACACAAACAGTTCAATATCCAGCACTCTAAACCTATAAAGGTGTGCACACTGTCAAGGAATTACTGCAAAAATTCCACAAAATAATACAGCACAAAATTACAGCAGCACCACAGGTTATCTTCAACAGAATTTCTTTATTTTCCACAAAGTGGGAGCAGGTATAAATAGAACAACGTTTCGGGTTACAAACCCTTAGTCATGAACATGACTGAGGGTTTGTAACTTGAAATCTTACAGCATACTAGCCTTACTCTGCCTTGGGCCCACCCTACTACCCTGAGCCAAAGGAATGTCTGCCCCAGTAGAACAGGGGCGATATTGAAAGCATTGGGGTACTCCTATGCTGTTTCATGACCTGCTTACATTCCCCTCCCCTACCTCCATAAAGGCCTCCCTGTTACCTGGCAAGTAAGGACCACCACCAGGCGATACCTCCATCCCCAGCCCACACACCACTGCCAGAGCTAATGTTACATCCGTTTGGGGAAAAGGAAGCACAAGTATCGATAAAAAAAACACGTGCTATAGGATTTAAATGTAGCACAATGATACATTAGTCTTTACAGCTATTTTAGCTTAAAGGGACATTGAGCCCAAATTTTTTTCTTTTTTGATTCAGATAATGCAAATTTAAGCAACTTTCTAATTTACTCCTATTATCAATCTTTCTTCGTTTTCTTGCTATCTTTATTTGAAAAAGAAAGTTCAGACTCTGGACAACACTTGTTTATTGGTGGATACATTTATCCACCAATCAGCAAGAACAACCCAGGTTGTTCATAAAAAATGGGCCGGCATCTAAACTTACATTCTTGCTTTTCAAATAAAAATATCAAGAGAATGAAGAACATTTGATAATAGGAGTAAATTAGAAAGTTGCTTAAAATTGCATGCTCTATCTGAATCACAAAAGAAAAAATTTGGGTCCTGTGTCCCTTTAACCCCTTAACGACCAAGGACGTATGCCATACGTCCTCAAAAAAAATACAGTTAATGACCGAGGACGTATGGCGTAAGTTCCTTGGTCTGGAAAGCAGCTGGAAGTGATCCTGATCGCTTCCAGCCGCTTTCTGGTTATTACAGTGATGCCTCAATATCGAGGCATCCTGCAATAACCCCCCTTGGCCATCCGATGCAGAGAGAGCCACTCTGTGGCCCTCTCTGCACCGGACATCGATGGCCGGTATCGTTGGTGGGAGCTTACGTGGGAGGCGGGTGGGCGGCCATCGATGGGCCATATGATGTCGTGGGGGGCGGGATCATGGGTGGGATCGTCGGGAAGCTCGCACAGGAGGGCGGGGGCAGGCGCGTACACGGGGTGGATGTGGGTGGGAACGGCTACACTACAGAAAACAGTTACAAATAAACGTTGGGTAAAATATTTTTTATTAAAAATTGAAGTGATCTGGGAGGTGGAAGGGAGTTGTTCTGTGGGGAGGAAGCTACACTACAGAAAAAAAAAATATATATAGCATTTTTTTGGCAGAAACTGGGTACTGGCAGACAGCTGCCAGTACCCAAGATTGCTCCCAGTAAGGTAGAGGGGGAGGGTTAGAGAGCTGTTTGGGGGGGATCAGGGAGTTTGGGGGCTAAGGGGGGAATCCTACACATCAGCATATGTAAATATGCTAAAATATATATATATATTTTTTAAAAAAATACCTTTTATTTTAGTACTGGCAGACTTTCTGCCAGTACTTAAGATGGCAGGGGCAATTGTGGGGTGGGAGAGGGAAGAGCACTGTTTTGGAGGGATCAGGGGTCTGATGTGCCAGGTGGGAGGCTGATCTCTACACTAAAGCTAAAAACCCTGCAAGCTCCCTACAAGCTACCTGATTAACCCCTTCACTGCTAGACATAATAGACTGGGTAGGTGTAAGAGCTTGGTGCTGTAATCTGTATAATAAACTATGGATAAGTCTAGATTATACTATTACTTTCAAATGGGTGCGTTTTGATTACAGAACTGAGTGGGCGGAGCAGTTGAACAGTAGGTCGTCAATACTCCAGTAACCCGCTTGCTTGCTCTGCTGCAAAGTGTCCCTGGAATTTTTTTTGAAATGTTGGCAACTATGACACGTGTGATGGGCAGCGGCATTTCGTGGCCTTCTAAATACCAAAAAGCAATGCCAAAACCATAGATGTCTGCTATTTCTGAACAAAGGGGATCCCAGATAAGCATTTACAACCATTTGTGCCATAATTGCATAAGCTGTTTGTAAATAATTTCAGTGAGAAAACTAAAGTTTGTGAAAAAGGGAACATTTTTTTTTATTTGATCGCATTTGGCGGGGAAATGGTGGAAGGAAATATACCAAAATGGGCCTAGATCAATACTTTGGGTTGTCTACTACACTACACTAAAGCTAAACTAAACCCTACAAGCTCCTTACAAGCTCCTTAATTAACCCCTTCACTGCTGGGCATAATACACATGTTGTGGGCAGTAGTATTTATCAGCCTTCTAATTACCAAAAAGCAATGCCAAAGCCATATATGTCTGCTATTTATGAACAAAGGGGGTCACAGAAAAGCTTTTACAACCATTTGTGCCATAATTGCACAAGTTGTTTGTAAATAACTTCAGTGAGAAACCTAAAATTGTGAAAAAGTGAACAATTTTTTTTTATTTGATCGCATTTGGCGGTGAAATGGTGGCATGAAATATACCAAGCTGGGCCTAGATCAATTCTTGGGGTTGTCTACTACACTAAAAATATATACATGTCAATGGATATTCAAGGATTCCTGAAAGATATCAGTGTCCCAATGTAACTAGCGCTAATTTTGAAAAAAAGTGGTTTGGAAATAGCAAAGTGCTACTTGTATTTATGGCCCTATAACTTGGAAAAAAAGCAAAGAACATGTAAACATTGGGTATTTCTAAACTCAGGACAAAATTTAGAAACTATTTAGCATGGGTATTTTTTGGTGGTTGTAGATGTGTAACAGATTTTGGGGGTCAAAGTTCAAAAAAGTGTGTTTTTTCCATTTTTTCCTCATATTTTATATTTTTTTTATAGTAAATTATAAGATATGATGAAAATAATGATATCTTGAGAAAGTCCATTTAATGGCGAGAAAAACAGTATATAATATGTGTGGTTACAGTAAATAATTAAGAGGAAAGTTGCAGCTAAACACAAACACCGCAAAAATGTAAAAATAGCCTTGGTCCCAAACGGACAGAAAATGGAAAAGTGCTGTGGCCATTAAAGAGTTAAAGGGATATGAAACCCAAATTTTGTCTTTCATGATTCAAATAATGCATGCAATTTTAAGCAACTTTCTAATTTACTCCTACTGTCAATTTTTCTTTGTTCTCTTGCTATCTTTTTTTAAAAAGTAGGAATTTAAAGCGTAGGAGCCAGCCCATTTTGTATGTATGTATGTATTGGGTACTTGTGAAGCCCGGCTAATCACTCATAAGGGTCTTAAGGCGCTGCTCATATTATCGATCTCGGAAGGATGAAAGGCTGAGTGGACCTCACTGGGGATCGAACCTGCAACCCTTGGGTTGCTACAGAGCTCAGCCACAGTGCCTTAGCATTTTAGTTTCAGCACCTTGGATAGCGCTTGCTTATTAGTGGCTGCAATTAGCAAACCAATAAGCAAGCATAACCCAGGTCCTCAAACAAAATTGGGCCGACTTTTAAGCTTTACATTACAATACCTGGGAGAGAGATGACATAGAGGTGTGTCACAGAGGAATAAGAAATCCAAGATGGCGGCCGCAATAGAAAAACAGCCAGAGATACAGATTGCAATAAGAAAACAATAAAGTAGGTAAAATAAAGCAAATCTAAAAATGGAAATAAGGAAAAGACTAAAATAATAATAACAGGTTAAAATATATAAAGTAACAAACAGAGAAAAAAACAATAAAAATAATAAACATAGAAATTAAATTAGGATATATTAATATAGTACTAAGAAAAAAGAAACAAAATAAAGGACAGAATAGAGATAAGAAAATAATAAACATATCACACCATTATTATTTTTTTATTATAAATGTAATGAAAAAAGGTACTTAACTTTCACTGAGCAGCAAAGTGAAAAGAGCCGCAAAACACCCTTTATCGCTCATGCTCAACAGTTAGAGCGCCACTCGCCCTATATGGGAAGCACACAAATGTGTAATAAGAAGCAAACTTATCTAACTTATAGCTAAGAAAAAGTTATTTCAGAAAGCATATTATAATTCTTTGTTTTCTAAGGCCTAGATTTATAGTTGGGCGGTAGCCGTCAAAACCATCTTTTCAATGGGATCTTTCTAACTCCGGTATTTAGAGTCGTGGCTGAAGTGAGCGTTAGAAATCTAACGACAAAACTCCAGCTGCAGAAAAAAGTCAGTAGTTAAGAGCTTTCTATGCTAACGCCGGTTTATAAAGCTCTTAACTACTGTGCTCTAAAGTACACTAACACCCATAAACTCCCTATATACCCCTAAACCGAGGTCCCCCCACATCGCCGCCACTCTAATAAAAATTTTAAACCCCTAATCTGCCGACCGCCACCTACGTTATACTTATGTAACCCTAATCTGCTGCCCCTAACACCGCCGACCCCTATATTATATTTATTAACCCCTAACCTGCCCCCCACAACGTCGCCGCCAGCTACCTACAATAATTAACCCCTAATCTGCCGACCGCCACCTACGTTATCCTTATGTACCCCTAATCTGCTGCCCCTAACACCACCGACCCCTATATTATATTTATTAGCCCCTAATCTGCCCCCCTCAACGTCGCCTCCACCTGCCTACACTTATTAAACCCTAATCTGCCGAGCGGATCTCACCGCTACTATAATAAAGTTATTAACCCCTAATCCGCCTCACTCCCGCCTCAATAACCCTATAATAAATAGTATTAACCCCTAATCTGCCCTCCCTAACATCGCCGACACCAAACTTCAAACATTAACCCCTAATCTGCCGACTGGAGCTCACCGCTATTCTAATAAATGTATTAACCCCTAAAGCTAAGTCTAACCCTAACACTAACACCCCCCTAAATTAAATATAATTTAAATCTAACGAAATAAATGAACTCTTATTAAATAAATTATTCCTATTTAAAGCTAAATACTTACCTGTAAAATAAACCTTAATATAGCTACAATATAAATTATAATTATATTATAGCTATTTTAGGATTTATATTTATTTTACAGGTAACTTTGTATTTATTTTAACCAGGTACAATAGCTATTAAATAGTTAAGAACTATTTAATAGCTAAAATAGTTAAAATAATTACAAAATTACCTGTAAAATAAATCCTAACCTAAGTTACAATTAAACCTAACACTACAATATCAATAAATTAATTAAATAAGGGGGAACTTCCGGGCGGCGGCCATGATAGGTCTCAAGACTGACTACTCCTTCAAATCTAATCCACACACAATTCTTTCTCCAACACCCCATCAAATAGTAATTTTCACATATTATTCTACAGAAGAGAAGGCTTTAGTGAATGATACCAGAATTCTTGGATTTGACGCTGGATTCAGCCTACCGGAGAACTTTTAAGGGTGCGGCCTGTTACTCAACCCCCCCGGCAGGGCACTTGCCTCTGTCGTTATAGTGCAGTGAAAACCCTGCAAGACACTGCAGGACCTTTCTTAGCACTGATCTCTCAGGGCTAAATGTCTGCTAAAATGGAGAAAACCGTGGAGGAGACACTATTAAATCTACTAGAAGAGCATTTCCAAAAACTATATAATCTATGCGAAAACTGCTTCAATGGGATCTACCAAAAACGTGAGCGACACAGGGAGAGCTACAGTGACCTGGGGGAATCTCCTACATCTCACACTGAACCTACTATGATTCCTAATGAAGTTGAGCGCTGTGAAGGGGCACATCCACCGACCAACGTGAGTCCTCACACAGTTGTGGTTCATGAAGTGCCAGAGATGTCGACTACTTGTGGTGTGGAAAGCGAGAGACATTTGGTGGTGTCGGCAATGGTGGAGACTGGACATTTGTTTGATGTTGAGGGCCTAGGTGGACAGCGGCCGAAGTGGAGGAGAGAGCTGTTGCAGGCGCAGGTAGATACCCAAGGCTCCCTTTCCCGACAGCGTGTGATGCTGTGGCTGCAGGGCGAGAGTGCCTTTACAGTCACGCTGCAGCCTAAACCTACGGAGTCCCCCAGCCTGCTATGCCTGTCACCAAACTTCGAATATCCATGGCTAGTGGAACGATTATTAGCACAGCTAACGTTGGGATTAAGAAACTCCACTCTCACCCCTTCAGGCCAAAAGTTCTAGCATGGAGAGGTGGACTTTCAAAGGGTTTCACTTTCTGGGTCTGCTCAAAAAGACGAGTTGGCATAGGTTAGACGCTTTGAGAAAGGAAATAGCCGCATTGCTATTTTAGTTGTGAGTAGTTTCCTGTGCAGGGACCTCTGCCGACGAACACTTCTCTAAATAAACTTTGTGGTGTATGGTTTATACTTTGTCTAATTTACCTACTGTGTAACCTACATGCCGCTATGTGAAGGGTAACTAGATATAGAACCTGGGTGCACAGGCACATTTAACTTTAGATAAGGAGAGCGGGTTGCTTTCAAGCATATCCTTGTGACGCCAGATGGCTGATGATACCTGTTTAGGTTTTATGCTTGCTTGTGCCCAGAACCTAGATATTTATGGTGGCTACTTGACACGTATAGGAAACATGCATTGTCTTACTCTTATAATTGTAATGATTAAGCTAGGAAATATTTTTTTGCTATATTTAGTCTTGATAGCGATGTCACCACACCCAATATCGTGAGCCCCCTTAGTAGCTCCAACTGACTGTTATTGACAGCTCTGACATTGGAATGTTATTGACAGCTCTGACATCAGAATGTTATTGACAGCTCTGACTTCATTGAGCTATATTGTTTGAAGTTGAATGGCTATGACTATGCAAGTCCTTTTTGCTACTATTGGAATTCTTCCTCGCCTTATTCTTTCTCAGATGTTCCCACTATGTTTCCCTACTTAGCATTGAGCCTCAGATTATCTATTATCTTTTTACAGATAATACAATATTTTAGCTAGAAAAAAATTACATTGGGATAATGTAAAGAGAGATGTAATCAAAGATATATATATATATATATATATATATATATGTGTGTGTGTGTGTGTGCGTATATGTGTGTCTGTATGTGTGTGTGTATGTATATATATGTATATTTCCCTAGTCTATTACAAACTGAGCAGAAGTTTAACCTATACGTTACACAAGTTGCTCCCTGTTCAGCAATATAGTAATACAGCTTTTGCACATTTAGATTTGATCCATGTAAAATGTTGGAACACCCCTGAGTTATAGTTAATGAGAGAGAACAAATATGGTTTGATATGCTAGTAATTTAAAGTTATAGATATATAAATGGAAAAAAAGAGGTTCTTTCTTGAGACTCAAGAGTAGTCTCACAGTGATCATAATAGCCCTCTGTAGCTTCATTTCTTGATAGTGATGAGAGGTCAAAAAGTGACCTCATGGGCCAAATATATGGTTTACAGCTCCAAAGGCTAATTGTGTGTTTTCTTATAATCCTTAAAACTGTCAGTTGTCCATGTTTGTATATGCTGTACAATGTCTCTTATTTTTATATCTGGAAAGAATTTTAATGTATAGATCTTACTGACTTGTTTTGTTTGTAAGCCTTTACTGAACCTCAATAAAATAAAAAATAAAAATAAATAAAAAATAATTAAATAAAATACCTACAATTACCTACAATTAAACCTAACACTACACTATCAATAAATTAATTAAATAAAATACCTACAATTACCTACAATTAAACCTAACACTACACTATCAATAAATTAATTAAATACAATATCTACAAATAAATACAATGAAATAAATTAACTAAAGTACAAAAAATAAAAAAGAACTAAGTTACAAAAAATAAAAAAATATTTACAAACATCAGAAAAATATTACAACAATTTTAAACTAATTACACCTACTCTAAGCCCCCTAATAAAATAACAAAGACCCCCAAAATAAAAAAATGCCCTACCCTATTCTAAATTACAAAAGTTCAAAGCTCTTTTACCTTACCAGCCCTGAACAGGGCCCTTTGCGGGGCATGCCCCAAAGAATTCAGCTCTTTTGCCTGTAAAAAAAACACATACAATACCCCCCCCAACATTACAACCCACTACCCACATACCCCTAATCTAACCCAAACCCCCCTTAAATAAACCTAACACTAAGCCCCTGAAGATCTTCCTACCTTATCTTCACCATACCAGGTTCACCGATCGATCCAGAAGAGCTCCTCCGATGTCTTGATCCAAGCCCAAGCGTGGGGCGGAAGATGTCCATGATCCGGCTGAAGTCTTCATCCAAGCGGGAGCTGAAGAGGTCCATGATCCGGCTGAAGTCTTCATCCAAGCGGGAGCTGAAGAAGTCCATGATCCGGCTGAAGTCTTCTATCAACGGCATCTTCAATCTTCTTTCTTCCGGATCCATGTTCATCCCGCCGACGCAGAACATCCATCTTCACCGACGACTTCCCGACGAATGACGGTTCCTTTAAGGGACGTCATCCAAGATGGAGTCCCTCGAATTCCGATTGGCTGATAGGATTCTGTCAGCCAATCGGAATTAAGGTAGGAAAATTCTGATTGGCTGATGGAATCAGCCAATCAGAATCAAGTTCAATCCGATTGGCTGATCCGATCAGCCAATCAGATTGAGCTTGCATTCTATTGGCTGATCGGAACAGCCAAAAGAATGCGAGCTCAATCTGATTGGCTGATTGAATCAGCCAATCGGATTGAACTTGATTCTGATTGGCTGATTCCATTGATTGTCAGCGATAGCGGGGGCGGCAGAATAGGGGTTAATAAGTGTAAGGTTAGGGGTGTTTAGACTCGGGGTACATGTTAGAGTGTTAGGTGGAGACGTAGGAAGTGTTTCCCCATAGCAAACAATGGGGCTGCGTTAGGAGCTGAACGCGGCTTTTTTGCAGGTGTTAGGTTTTTTTCAGCTCAAACAGCCCCATTGTGCACGAGCACGTTTTTGAAGCTGGCCGCGTCCGTAAGCACCGCTGGTATCGAGAGTTGAAGTTGCGGTAAATATGCTCTACGCTCCTTTTTTGGAGCCTAACGCAGCCATTCTGTGAACTCTAAAT